>NC_091950.1:420190754-420215754 GCF_031021105.1 Erythrolamprus reginae | reverse complement strand
CAAAAAGAGATTAACAAAATTGAACGGATCCAAAGACGGGCTACAAGAATGGTGGAAGGTCTTAAGCATAAAACGTATCAGGAAAGACTTCATGAACTCAATCTGTATAGTCTGGAGAACAGAAGGAAAAGGGGGGACATGATCGAAACATTTAAATATGTTAAAGGGTTAAATAAGGTCCAGGAGGGAAGTGTTTTTAATAGGAAAGTGAACACAAGAACAAGGGGGCACAACCTGAGGTTAGTTGGGGGAAAGATGAAAAGCAACATGACATAATATTATTTTACTGAAAGAGTAGTAGATCCTTGGAACAAACTTCCAGCAGACGTGGTTGGTAAATCCACAGTAACTGAATTTAAACAAGCCTGGGATAAACATAGATCCATCCTAAGATAAAATAGAGAAAATAGTATAAGGGCAGACTAGATGGACCATGAGGTCTTTTTCTGCCATCAGTCTTCTATGTTTCTATGAACTACTTGCCACCAGAAATCATGGGTGCTTCATCACTGGAGGTTTTTAAGAAGAGACTGGACAGCCAGTTGGTATAAGTCTCCCATTTGAGCAGACTGGACAGCCAGTTGGTATAAGTCTCCCATTTGAGCAGGTGGGTGGACTAGAACAGTGTTTCCCAACCTTGTCAACTTGGAGATATCTGGACTTTGACTCCCAGAATTCCCCAGCCAGCATTCACTGGCTGGGGAATTCTGGGAATTGAAGTCCAAATATCTTCAAGTTGCCAAGGTTGGGAAACACTGGACTAGAAGATCTCCAAAGCCGTTCCTTCCTTCTTTCTTTCTTTTTCTAGGCCACCCTTCTCCGTAGACCCAGGGCGTCTTACAACATAAAAAAATAAATACATACACACAGCACATTAGAAACTGAAGTTAAAAACTAAACCAATCCAAATTTAAAACCCATTAGACATATTAAAATTCAGTTTAAGCAATACTAAAAAAAACCCCATGTCTTAAAAACCATTCAGTCACATTCATCCATATCTCAAGTCAATTGTATTCTGATTCAACTGCGGTCGTAAGTCGAGGACCAGCTGCATCGGGCTAAACAAAAGCTTAATCTTCAAGGCGGCCCGGAAGTCTGTTCTGGCCATCTCCCTTTTACCGCTCTTTCATTTCTTCCATCTGTCGTCCCTAGAACGCGAGGCGATCCTCAACTCAGGCCCCGGAAGTCCCTCTTGCCCTCTCTTCCCTTTTCGTTCATCTACCGCCTTAGAACGCCGAGTATCCGATTCCTGTCCGAAAAAACGAGCTCGGATTGGCTGCCGTCGCCGCGGATGTTCTCCCCGCGCCTGCGCCCTGACTCCTCTCCCGGGTGCGGCTGCAAGCTGCTACTGCCGACAGCGGGGCGCGAGGGGCGCCCGGCCGGGAGGAGGGATGGTGGGCGGCGCGACCGCGCAGGGCCCGGTGGGCTTGCACGAGCTGCTTTTAGCCGGGGCTACCGCTACGGCGGCCGCCGCCGCCGCCGCTGCTGCTGCTACTTCCACCGCCGCCGCTGCTGCTGCTGCTCCTGCTGCCGCTTCTCCCACCGCCCCGTCGGCGGCCTCGTCTACCGCGGGCGGCGCCAGCCCCGGGGTTGCAACCCCGGCGGAAGAGGAGGAGGTCTGCGTGGTGGGCATCTTCGGCAAGACGGCGCTGCAGCTGGGCTCGGAGAAGGCGGCGCTGGTCAACACGGTCTGCGACCGGCAGGTCTTCCCTCTCTTCCAGCGGGAGGGCGGCGGCGGCGGCGGTGGGGGGATCCATGGAGCTTCCGTCGGGGCTGCAAGCCCGGATCCCGTGGCTGATTGCCCCCCTCGGCCTTCCTCCTCCTCTTCCTCCTCCTCTTCTTCCTCCTCCTCCTCCTCCTGCAGCCCTTGCCAGGGAGATTACAACCACTTGCAGGCTTACTACAGCCAGGACAGCAAGGTGCTCTACCTGGTACTCACAGCCATCAGCGACAGCCACCAGCTCTTGCAAGCTTGCAAGGACTTGGAAGCCATGGGGGGCTCTGCCCGGGCGGTGGCGTCCGGCCAAGCGGGCTCCTCGTTGCCCCACGCCGAAGCCCACGAGTTCTGGAAGCACCAGGAGAAGATGCACTGCCTCAACCTGCTCTACCTTTTCTCCGTCTGCCACATCCTGCTCATGGTGCACCCCACCTCTTCCTTCGACATCACCTACGACCGGGTTTTCCGGGCGCTGGACGGCTTGCGCCAAAAAGTCCTGCCCACCCTCAAAGCCGCCATCAAGGACTGCCCCGTGGGCAAAGACTGGAAGCTCTTCTGCCGGCCTTGCCCGCCTCGCTTGCTCTTCCTCTTCCAACTCAACCGGGCCTTGAAAGTCGAGCCTCCACCGGGACGGGGCCAAGAAATGGGGGGCGTGTTGGAGAAGCCGCCGCCAAAGAAGCACTCGCCCAAACGCCGGCTCCAGCACGCCTTGGAAGACCAGATCTACCGCATCTTCCGCAAGAGTCGGGTGTTGACCAACCAGAGCATCAATTGCCTCTTCACTGTGCCGGCCAACCAAGCGTTTGTTTACATCGTGGCGGGCGGGGCGCAGGAAGGCGAGGACCCCATCGCCGTCTTGCTGGAGCAGCTGAAAAGCAACTGCACGGCGAGGGAGGCCGACGCATCGCTGGGCCCGGGATTATCGGGGCCGCGGCGGTACCAAATGATGCGCCACGGCCGACAGCAGCTGTCGTTCCACGCCGAAAGCAGCACCGGCGCCGGCGGGAGCAGCGGTTCGAGCTCGGGGCAGTTGGTGGACTGCACCTTGAAGGAGTTCTTGTTCCAGCACGTGGAGTTGGTCCTTTGCAAAAAAGGCTTCGACGACAGCGTGGGGAGGAACCCCCAGCCGTCCCACTTCGAGCTGCCCACCTACCAGAAGTGGGTCGCCACGGCCCTGAAGCTCTACGAGGTGGCGATTGAAGGGAAGGAGAACGAATCGTCCCCCGGGGGAGAGCTGACCTCCAAGATCATGGGCAGCATCAAAGTCCTGGAGGGCTACTTGGACATCGACACCAAGTTCTCCGAGAACCGTTGCCAGAAGGCCCTGCCCATGGCTCACAGCGCCTACCAGTCCAACCTGCCCCACAACTACACCATGACCATCCACAAGAGCCAGCTGGCTCAGGCCCTGAGGGTCTACAGCCAGCATGCCCGGGGGCCGGCTTTCCACAAGTACGCCCTGCAGTTGCACGAGGACTGCTACAAGTTTTGGAGCAACGGGCACCAGCTGTGCGAGGAGCGGAGCCTGACGGACCAACATTGCATGCACAAGTTCCACTTGCTGCCCAAATCAGGTGAGTTCGGGGACTTCGGAAGTAGAGAAACAGCCAAGGAGCTTGGAAACTTCAGAGGAACACTTTGTGGTCCTCTCTCTCTCTCTCGGTTCTGCATCTATGCATGTATACAACAGAGGTGGGTTTCGGCAGGTTCTGACTAGTTCTGGAAAACCGGGAGCAGATATTTTGAGTAGTTTGGAGAATTCGTGAATAGCCCAATGCCACTCACTGGTTTTTGCAGGACTAGAACTCCCAATCGTCTGGTGATTGGCTCAATGTCACCCAGCTGGTTTTTCTGCCTAAGGCAGGACTAGAACTCCCAATATCTTGGTGATTGGCCCAATGTCACCCAGCCGTCTTTTGTGCCTAAGGCAAGACTACAATTCCCAATATCCCGGTGATTGGCCCAATGTCACCCAGCTGTCTTTTGTGCCTAAGGCAGGACTAGAATTCCCAGTCTCCTGGTGGTTGGCCCAATGTCACCCAGTCGTCTTTTGTGCCTAAGGCAGGACTACAATTCCCAATATCCCGGTGATTGGCCCAATGTCACCCAGCTGTCTTTTGTGCCTAAGGCAGGACTAGAATTCCCAGTCTCCTGGTGGTTGGCCCAATGTCACCCAGTCGTCTTTTGTGCCTAAGGCAGGACTACAATTCCCAATATCCTGGTGATTGGCCCAATGTCACCCAGCTGTCTTTTGTGCCTAAGGCAGGACTAGAATTCCCAATATCCTGATGATTGGCCCAATGTCACCCAGCCATCTTTTGTGCCTAAGGCAGGACTAGAATTCCCAGTCTCCTGGTGATTGGCCCAATGTCACCCGGATGGCTTTTGTGCCTAAACCAGGACTAGAGCTCCCAGTCTCCTGGCTTCTTAGCCTAGTGCCCAAACCAGTAGACCAAACTGGCTCCAGTAATCTAATATTCAGGAATCATAATGTGATCAACCATCTGAGCCATAGTGATGTAGTGAGAGAAATTCTGTAAAGTGCCAAAAGGGCTGATCGTATCCAGGAAATTCTCTTTGTTTTATGGACTGGGTTAGTAAACCACCAATTTCATTAGAAGCTGAAATATCACACCGTTGTAGCTTTTTTGGCTGCTGAAAAATTAAAGTTTGATGGGATTTTGTCTGGAAAAGGGTACATCCCCTGACCACGGAAAATAGGATAACATTTCATTGTTCGGACGAAGAAGCAAAAAACATCCAGCCAAATCCTAATCCTACAATCCTAAGCTGCATCAACAGGGGAATACACTCCAAGACCAGGGAAGTCTTAATACACTCTACTACGTCCTGGTCAGACCACACCTGGAGTACTGTGTTCAGTTCTGGTCACCACACTTCAAAAGAGACACTGAAACTGGAGAAGGTGCAGAAAAGAGCAACCAAAATGATCAGGGGTCTAGAAACCAAGACTTACGAAGAGAGACTGAGGGAACTGGGCATGGATAGCCTAGAGAAAAGGAGGGCCAGAGCGGACATGATAGCAGTCTACAAGTATACGAGGGGTTGCCACAGAGAGGAGGGGATCACTTTATTCTCCAGGGCACCGGAGGGCCGGACGAGGAACAACGGCTGGAAGCTGACCAAGGAGAGATTCAACCTGGAAATAAGGAAGAACTTCCTGACGGTCAGAGCGATCAACCAGTGAAACAACCTACCAGCAGACGTTGTGAACTCCAACACTCTGGACATTTTTAAGAGAAGATTGAACTGCCATTTGGCTGGGATGCTATATGGTTCCTGCTTAGGCAGGGGGTTGGACTTAATGACCCGCATGGTCCCTTCCAACTCTAACAATCGATAGATAGATAGATAGATAGATAGATAGATAGATAGATAGAGAGAGAGAGAGAGAGAGAGAGAGAGAGAGAGATAGAGAGAGAGAGATAGATAGATAGATAGATAGATAAATAAACTGTTGCAAAAGAATGAATCTGATGCATTTTTTACTCTTTCTGCCATTTTCTGTGTAGGGGATAAAACAGAACCGGATCGGAATCCACCCGTCTTATATCATAACAGCCGAGCTCGATCTACCGGTGCCTGCAACTGCGGGAGAAAACAAGCCCCCCGGGAGGATCCCTTTGACATCAAAGCTGCAAATTATGATTTCTATCAGGTAATCCCTTGGTTTCTAGGAAATAGAGAGCCATATATCAGTTTTGAAATCTAAAGTACCGTACTTTTCCGAGTGTAAAACGCACCTTAGTTTTGGGGGAGGAAAATAGGGAGCTTACCTGGTATTCATTTGCCTAGCAGTCTTAGCACATTATTTTATCCCCTGGTTAGGGCTTTTAAAAAAACTTTATTCGGAGAGAGTAACAATGAAAGAGCTTGTGAGAGCTGGGAATATTATTAGCACCTGGAAAAAAACAGTCTAAGCAAGTAGAGCAATGGAAAAAACCTTGCAAAAGACTTAAGGTTGGAAAACATTCTTTGCAGAGAGTAACAATGAAAAAGCTTGCAAGCCAGTAAGAGCTGGGAACATTGTTAGCTCCTGGTTAGGGCTGGAAAGAAACTTATTCAGAGCAAGTTAGAGCAATGAAAAAACCCTGGGGTGGGATGGGATTATATGTTGTATCGTCTTATAACAGACATTCTACAATTGTATTCACAAATTAACAACACACCGTTCTGTTTCTGTGTTTTTTAATTTGTATATAACTCAATAAAATTTATTTTTTTTAAAAAAAGAAAAAACCCTGCAAAGACTTAGGGCTTGGAAAACATTCTTTGCAGAGAGTAACATTGAAAGAGCTTGCAAACCAGTAAGAGCTGGGAACATCGTTAGCTCCTGGTTAGGGCTGGCGGGCATGGGGGCTGTGAGCCACAAGATTGTCCCCGGCTGATATGAATGATTGAATTGGATGAATGTGGATGACTGCATAAGGGGTTTTAGATTTTTATTAATTTTGTATATGTCTTTTTAAAATAATTAGATTTCTCACATATATTGTTTGCATTTACAAGTCGCTTCAAGAAGGGCAGCATAGAAGTCTAATAAATACCGAAATACTTATTGTTGTTGTTGTTTTTATTATTATTATTATTATTATTATTATTATTATTATTATTATTATTTTATTTCTAGGCCACCTTTCTTCCAAGACTCAGGGCCGCTTACAACATAAAGATAAATACGTAAAATAAAAACAGTAATAATAATTTAATAATAATAATTTATTAGATTTGTATGCCACCCCTCTCCGAAGACTCAGGGCGGCTATTGTTGTACGCTTCCCTGAATCCGTCAGGAGAGGGTTGACCTATAAATTTGAAAAATAAATAAATAATAATAATTCTAGGTCCTTTGAACTTCATCCTTCATGCTACCACTCTCTTTTCTTTCCCGTTAACAGCTGCTGGAAGAGAAATGTTGCGGGAAGTTGGAGCATATCAACTTCCCTGTGTTTCAGCCCAGTACGCCGGATCCGGCCCCGGCCAAGAACGAGGCTTCCCCTAGCCCCCCCGAAGGGGAAGCTGAGAAACTGAAGGAGAAGGAGCCCCAAACCCAGGGGGAGAGCACCAGCCTCAGCTTAGCCCTCAGTTTGGATCAATCCACAGATAGCTTGGGGACCTACCCCGCGGATCCACAAGGTGGCGGCAACAACACAGAAGCTCACGGCGGAGCATCCGAAGCGAAAGGGGAAAAGAGAGCGAGCTTGGTAGATCGCCAGCCTTCCACAGTGGAATATCTACCCGGGATGCTTCACTCCAATTGCCCCAAAGGCCTTCTCCCCACCTTCTCCAGCTGGTCTCTGGTGAAGCTCGGACCCGCCAAAGCCTACAATTTCCACGCCGGCTTGGATCAGCAGGGCTTCATTCTGGGCACCAACTACTTGATGCCCTGGGACATTGTCATCCGGACGAGGACGGATGAAGAGGGTGACCTGGATACCAACTCGTGGCCGGCCCCAAATAAGGCGATTCCGGGAAAACGGAGCGCGGTGGTCATGGGCCGTGGAAGGCGGCGGGACGACGTGGCTCGAGCTTTTGTGGGTTACGAATACGAAGATGCCCGAGGCCGACGGTTCATGTGTTCGGGGCCAGAGAAGATCATGAAAGTGATGGGCGGAGGACCTAAGGAATCAGCCGTCAAAGCGCTCAATTCCGACATGCCCCTTTACATCCTATCATCCAACCCAGGCAGGGGACTTAAGCCGCACTACGCTCAGTTGATCCGACTCTTTGTGGTGGTCCCTGATGCTCCCCTCCAGATAATACTCACCCCCCAGGTGAGAGGAGGGGCATGTAGTACTATTGAGCATTGAGTGGGTTCTAAATCCATTCTTTATCTTTCTATCATTTTTAATCTAATCTAATTTAATTTAATACAAATTTTTTTGCTTTTCTTTTAAAATATTTTTACTAATGTTCCACTTTTAAAGAAAGAAAACATGATAGTAGAAAATCAAAGAAAATGAAATTAATATTATATACAGATATTTGCATTACATTAGCACTAAAGTCACTATATTTATATTAATTACACACTAGACCAGTGTTGGCAAACCTTTCTTTAAAAAAATTATATTTATTATAATTATTATTTATTAGATTTGTATGCCGCCCCTCTCCGCAGACTCGGGGCAGCTCACAACAACAATAAAACAATATACAACGAATCTAATAATGTAAAAGTCACTAAAAAAACCCTTATTAAGAAGCAAAAACATACACACAAACATACCATGCATAAACTGTATAGGCACGGGGGAGATGTCTCAATTCCCCCATGCCTGACATCAGAGGTGGGTTTTAAGGAGTTTATGAAAGGCAAGGAGGGTGGGGGCAATTCTAATCTCCGGGGGGAGTTGGTTCCAGAGGGCCGGGGCCGTCACAGAGAAGGTTTTTCCCCAAACGACATTGTTTAGTCAACAGGACCCGGAGAAGGCCGACTCTGTGGGACCTAATCGGTCGCTGGGATTCGTGCAGCAGAAGGCGGTCCCGGAGATATTCTGGTCCGATGCCATGAAGGGCTTTATAGGTCAAAACCAACAGTTTGAATTGTGACCGGAAACTGATCGGCAACCAATGCAGACTGCGGAGTGTTGGTGTGACATGGGCATATTTGGAGAAGCCCTTGATTGCTCTCGCAGCTGCATTCTGCACGATCTGAAGTTTCCAAACACTTTTCAAAGGTAGCCCCATGTAGAGAGCATTACAGTAGTCGAACCTCGAGGTGATGAGGGCATGAGTGATTGTGAGCAGTGACTCCCGGTCCAAATAGGGTTGCAACTGGTGCACCAGGCAAACCTGGGCAAACGCCCCCCTCGCCACAGCCGAAAGATGTTTCTCTAATGTGCCACCAGGCTTGGGAGACATAACTGACCCTTAGCTGTTTCTTTTTATTTTTTATTTAATTGGATGGTATGACTGTTTTTTTGTAATGGGTTTTTATAATTGTTTTTAATATTAGATTTGTGCTTTGTATTTGTTGTGAGCCGCTCCGAGTCTTCGGAGAGGGGCAGCATACAAGTCTAATAAATAATAATAATAATAAAATAATAATAATACCATACGTAGTGACAAAGCAATTTAAAAAAAAATATTTAATGTGCTTTCTGCAAAACCGAAAATGAAATTTGCTTCTTTCCTCTCTCCTTCAGGTACAGCCAGGGCCGCCTCCTTGCCCTGTATTTTACCCAGAGAAGCAAGAGATAACTCTGCCCCCCGATGGACTATGGGTCCTTCGCTTTCCTTATGCCTATGTGACGGAACGTGGGGCGTGCTTCCCACCGAAGGAGAACCAGCAGTTGATGAATTACAAGGTTCTTCGAGGGATCCTAAAGGCTGTTATACAGTAGACTTGACGATCTGGACTGGTTCTGCAATTTTGGGGTTTACTATTATTATTATTATTATTATTATTTTATTTTTTAAAAAAATTGTGTAATAATTCCTTGCCTCTTCACCCAGCTGGAACTGAAATGATGGATTTTGATTGCATTTAGCTGGTGTGCTTCCAGCAATCACTGGTTTAATTGGGCAGTGCCACCATACAGGGCGGAAAGTGTTTCACTATTGACATGATGTGTTAAGTGCCAAGTCGAGATTTTGTAATCGTGGGTATGTCAGCAGTACAGCGAAGTTGTGGCTTGCCAAACTCTGTTGATCGTAATGAAGGAAGAAAAAAATTATAATAATAAAACATTTGTTTCTCCATTGTTCATCATAACTGTTCCACTTTATTTCAAAGCCAAACTTGACGGATGGGGAATTCTGGAAGTTGGAAGTCTACAAGTCCAACTAGAAAAAGTTCAGAGAAGATCAACAAAATATGATTAGGGGACTGGAAGCTAAAACATATGAAGAACGGTGGCAGGAACTGGGCCTGGCTAGTTTAATGAAAAGAAGGACCAGGGGAGACAGGATAGCAGCCTTCCAATATCTCAGAGGTTGCCACAAAGAAGAGGGAGTCAGGCTATTCTCCAAAGCACCTGAGGGTAGAACAAGAAGCAATGGGTGGAAACTAAACAAGGAGAGAAGCAACTTAGATCTAAGGAGAAATTTCCTGATAGTCAGAACGGTTGACCAGTGGAACAGTTTGCCTCCAGAAGTTGTGAATGCCCCAACACTGGAAGTTTTTAAGCAGATGTTGGATAACCATCTGTCTGAAGTCGTATAGGGTTTCCTGCCTAAGCAGGGGGTTGGACTAGAAGACCTCCAAGGTCCCTTCCAACTCTGTTGTTGTTGTTATTGTTAGTCCTCAAGTTGCCATAAGCTGAGAAACACTGGTATTCAATGTCTGTGGAGTTTATCAGTCATCCAGGTCTTTTTTCAAGGGACAACTGGACTTCCTGGTTTGGTGCTGTTTTCTGAAGACATTTCGCTTCTCATCCAAGGAGCTTCTTCAGCTCTGACTGGATGGTGGGGAATGGAAGGATTTATATTCCTTGCAGACAGCTGGTTGTTTGCATACTTAGAGAGTCATTGAGGCCACTTGGAGGTTTATCTCTGTCCTCATGGTCACCTTGAGTGGTGCAAATGGGTGTGGAGCCCTCTTGCAGTTGTTGAAAGCTGAGAGGGAGGGATATGACACCCCTGGAATTCCCTATTGGGATTCCCCACCTCCGTTTGAGCCTCCCGACCGGCTGATAGCTCCGCGGCTCTTCTGCGAAGGTGACAGCCGGGCGGTGGCGCTTCTCGTCGTTCTCCCGAACCTGAACGCCGAACCCGAACTTTTGCTGAACTTCCGGGTTCGGCATTTGGGAGAACGATGAGAAGCCCCCCGGCTGTTTCGGAAGGGGACAGATGGGCAGTGGCGCTTCTCGGCGGCCTCCTGAACCTGAACTTTTGCCGAACTTTTCAGGTTCGGGTTCGGGAGAACGCTGAGAAGCATCCGGCTGTTTCAGAAGGTGACAGCCGGGCAGCGGCGCCCAGCAGAGTGCCGTTTTTGCGAATTTTTTTGTGTGGCTTGCACGCATTAATTAATTTATTTATTTATTAGATTTGTATGCCGCCCCTCTCTGCAGACTCGGGGTGGCTCACAGCAGTGATAAAATAATATATAATAGCAAATCTAATATTAAAGTCTAAAATAACAATTTTACATTAAAAGCCTAAAAACCCCATTATATAAAAAAGCATACATATTGTTCTGTCTGGGTCACTCCAGAAGCCAATACCAACCCAAAAAGAGCAGCCAGACACACTGGTAAAAGGCAAAGGCAGTTTATATAATTCAAGGAAAACACAGGTAACAGAAAATGTCCTTGCAAACAGGAAAAACACTGGAACTTCAAATATATACACGAAGGCAATAGTCCATGAAGCAATACCAGATTCTTGCTGCCAAGACGAAGCTGTAGATAGCAAACAGACGCCTCCCACGAGTCTTCCAGACTGCGAGACCACAAGCCAAGATCAGAGACGCTGAGAATCAAAACAGGTCACTGCAACTCCAATTGATAACAGTCCACATGGCTTCAAGGCCTTGCCTGCCTTTTAAACGCTGCTGATGAGGACCACACCCAAACCCAGCTGTTTCTAATTCAATGGTGAAAATATTTCTTTAACTGCTCCTTTCGTTGCTGTGAACGTCTCTGTCTCATGTCAATGACAGCTTGTGCGTCATCACCTAATGACTCCAAGCTACTGGCTGGGGAGAGCCTCCCCCCCCCCCCCCCCGGGGCTCTCATGCTGTTCTCCTTCATCCCATTCCTGACTCTCCTCTCCCACGTCCGACTGTTCAGCCCCCTCCTCTGCGCTGTCATCCTCCTCCGGGCATGGAGCCAGCAGAGACACAGCTGGTCCCTGAGCAGCCTCAGGCTGAATCACAACACATATAAACATACCATACATAAAACTGCATAGGCAAGGAGAGATGTCTTAGTTCCCCCATGCCTGACGGCAGAGGTGGGTTTTAAGAAGTTTACAAAAGGCAAGGAGGGTGGGGGCAATCCTAATCACTGGAGGGAGCTGGTTCCAGAGGGTCGGGGCTGCCACATTGTTTAGTTGACGGGACCTGGAGAAGGCCAACTCTGTGGGACCTAACCGGCTGCTGGTATTCGTGCGGTAGAAGGCTGTCTCGTAGATAATCTGCTCCGATGCCATGAAGGGCTTTATAGGTCATAACCAACACTTTGAATTGTGACCGGAAACTGATCGGCAACCAATGCAGACTGCGGAGTGTTGGTGTAACATGGGCATACCTTGGGAAGCCCATGATTGCTCTTGCAGTTGCATTCTGCACGATCTGAAGTTTCCGAACAGTCTTTAAAGGTAGCCCCATGTAGAGAGCGTTACAGTAGTTGAACCTCGAGGTGATGAGGGCATGAGTGACTGTGAGCAGTGACTCCCGGTCCAAGTAGGGCTGCAACTGGTGCACCAGGCGAACCTGGGCAAACGCCCCCCTCGCCACAGCTGAAAGATGTTTCTCTGATGTGAGCTGTGGATCGAGGAGGACGCCCAATAATTTCCCCCCCAGGGTGATGAATGGACAGATTGAATTGTCCTTGGGAGGCAAAACCCACAGCCACTCCGTCTTATCAGGGTTGAGTTTGAGTCTGTTGACAACCATCCAGACCCCAACAGACTCCAGGCACCAGCACATCACTTCCACTTCTTCGTTGACTGGGCAAGGGGTGGAGATGTACAGCTGGGTATCATCGGCGTACTGATGATACCTCACCCCATGCCCTTGGATGATCTTAATTGGTTTTACATTGTTTCCTATGGGAAACATTGTTTCGTCTTACGAACTTTTCGCCTTACGAACCTCCTCCCGGAACCAATTAAGTTCGTAAGACAAGGTATCACTGTATTTGGTTTATAGTTATATGATTCACGCGCCATTAGGTGCATGGGCCACTCACTACCTTCCTCTCCTCCTTCTCTCACTAGGTGAGTCCTCTCCAGGAGCTATTCCCATAGCCTCTTTGAATTTTAAAGTGCAATTGGAAATGGCTTTTCGCCTCCTTTTTCCTCCTTCTCAGCCAGTAGTTCCTCCCCAGCCTAATCTGAATGGCCTGTGTTTTAATTCAAACTGCCAATGAAATTGTCCCTTCCCCACCTTTCTCCTTCTTCCCAGACAGTAGTAATTCCCCAACCTCTTTGAACCACTCAGTAAAAGACCTTGGAATACTAATATCAAATGATCTAAGTGCCAAAGCCCACTGCAACAATATCGCCAAAAAGGCTTCTAGAGTTGTTAACCTGATCCTACGCAGCTTCTGCTCTGGCAATCTCACGCTACTCACCAGAGCCTACAAAACCTTTGCCAGACCCATCCTTGAATACAGTTCATCTGTCTGGAACCCATACCACATCTCGGACATCAACACCCTTGAAAATGTCCAAAGATACTTCACCAGAAGAACCCTTCACTCCTCCACTCGAAACAGAATACCCTATGAAATACCCTATCAATCCTAGGTCTAGAAAGCTTCGAACTACGTTGCCTAAAACACGATCTAAGTATTGCCCACAAGATCATATGCTGTAACGTTCTACCTGTCAATGACTATTTCAGCTTCAGTCGCAACAACACAAGAGCACGCAACAGATTCAAACTTAATATTAACCGCTCCAAACTTTACTGTAAAAAATATGACTTCAGCAATCGAGTTTTATTTTTATTTATTTTTATTTATTTTATTTATTAATAGAGTTGAAAGGGACCGTTAGGTCATCGAGTCCAACCCCCTGCCTGAGCAGGAAACCCTACAGCACCCGAGCCAAATGGAAGTCCAATCTCGAAGCGTGGAACTCATTACCTGACTCAGTAGTGTCAACCCCTAACCCCAAACATTTTTCCCTTAGACTATCCACGATTGACTTCTCCAGATTCCTTAGAGGTCAGTAAGGGGCGTGCATAAGTGCACCAGTGGGCCTTCTGTCCACTGTCCAATTGTCTCTCCTTATCTCATTTATCTTTTCTTCCATTCAAATATGTTCACCTATACTTTTATATCTTTTCTTCTATTCTTTTCTTTACTTATATTATTACATATCTTTCTCTTCGATGTGTATTATGTATTGGACAAAATAAATAAATAAATAAATAAATAAAATAAATTCAAGAAATAGAAAATGGCCTTTCTCTCCTTCTCTCACTAGGTGAGGAACAACACTTAATGATTGTCATAGGGGTCAAATAAACAATCAGGAAATTATTACAGTGACACCTCGTCTTACAAACGCCTCGTCATACAAACATTTCGAGATACAAACCCGGGGTTTAAGATTATTTTGCCTCTTCTTATAAACTATTTTCACCTTACAAACCCACCACCGCCGCTGGGATGCCCCGCCTCCGGACTTCCGTTGCCAGCGAAGCACCTGTTTTTGCGCTGCTGGGAAATGGGAAACCCCACCTCTGGACTTCTGTGTTTTTGTGATGCTGCAGGGGAATCCCAGCAGCGCAAAAACGGGCACTTCGCTGGCAATGGAAGTCCGGAGGTGGGGTTTCCCAGTGAGGGGACTTCAGTGAAATCGCAGCATTGCAAAAACACAGAGGTCCAGAGGTGGGGTTTCGCATGGAGGGGAGCCTCAGGGGAATCCCAGCAGCACAAAAACGCGCTTCAGCTGGCAAAAGGGGGTGAATTTTGGGCTTGCACGCATTAATCGCATTTCCATTGATTCCTATGGGAAACATTGTTTCGTCTTACAAACCTTTCACCTTAAGAACCTCGTCCCGGAACCAATTAAGTTTGTAAGACAAGGTATCACTGTAATATAAATCATAAGGATACAAGCAACAAAGTTCCAATCATACAGTCATTAGTTTGAGGAGATGGGTAATGTTGTGTTTGGGCCTGGGCCAGCGGTTGCTCTCACACATGGGAGAGATGTGTCACAAAGTGAGTGCGAAAGCCTGGCTGACAGCCAGGAAGACGTGGCAGACAGCCAGGAGGATGAGGCCACTGGTTCGCAGGACTCAGCAGACAGCCCAGGGGATTTGGCATGCAGTCCCTCAGACAGTTTTTCATCCTTGGATTCCTCTGCCGAACAATTCATAAACATGCGTAGCAGAAGAGCGATGCAAAGGAGGGATCAATTGAAGGATTATTACAAGTCATCAGAGTAGCACCTGGGTTGGGTGTGGTTCTTATACTGAGGGCTGGGTGCGGTTCCCTTAATGAGGGCTAAAGGTATAAAGGGGAACAGAGACACAAGGCAAACTGTGGCTGTTTATCTGTGTTATTTTGTGGTTCCTGCTCTGAAGTTTCTGTTCCGTGCCTTTGGAGTTTTCAACCCAGCTTTTTCAGACACGTGGGAGGTGAAATCTCTGGGACTTGCTGTTTACTCCAAAGATTCAAAAGGACTCCTGAAACGCCTTTGCTCATTCCAGGTTGTCTTTGTTTGCTTTTTCCTGTGTTTTTGTATGTGGCTGAAGTAAGCCTTGCACTATCATTGTTTCCTGACACTAAGGACTGTTTTGAGTAACCCTTTTTGTTTGTTTAATACAAGTTTGCTGATTAGAAGAGCACGTGTGTGTTTGATTTCTTTTCCTTGGACTGTTACGCATTGCCTGAGCCCAGTCAGGCAGAACAGATAATAGGAATGATGATAAGACTAATAGTAATAGTAGTAGTAGAAAAATAGTAGAAAAATACATAAAATAGCCTTTGCATGGATACAGCTGAGGAGATCTCTGAACATTATGGATCCTTACAGTTAACCTGATGTTTAGTGGGTTTGGCATTTTTATCCACTTCTCGAGGGCTTCCCAAGGATTTGGGAGAGCCAGATGTTGTTACTTGATGGCATTAAAGTTATCCTTGCAGGATAGGTGTTCCCAGCAGTGCTGTCTTTTGCAATTGACTAGTGGTGATTTTTGTCAATGTCAATGGCGTACAAGTTGTGCTTCGGTTTGGGGATTGCGCCCAAGGTACCTGTGACTATTGGAACTAACTTTGCTTTCTTTTGCCATACTTCGCTCTGGCAGATCTTTGTATTTTGTTATCTTCTCCACTTCTTTCTCTGCTATTCTGCTGCTGCTGCTGTTATTATCAGACTAAAGGGCTTGGAGTCAGCATTAGATGTTGCAAACAACAAATCCAACTTCTTAGAATACAACCAATTCAACCCCGGACTATGATTTAAGTGTTGTACCTTATGATTCTTGACAAACTTATATTTTCTTTTATATATACTGAGAGTATATGCACCAAGACAAATTTCTTGTGTGTCCAATCACACTTGGCCAATAAAATTCTATTCTATTCTATTCTATTCTATTCTCTATCCTATTCTCTATTTTCTATTCTCTCCTATTTTTATTTTATTTTATTTATTTATTTTGTCCAATGCACAATAATACACAATGAAGGTTATTGTCTATTTTCTCCTATTGATTGATTTTGTCCAATACACAGTGAGGGTTTTAGTGGGTATACACATAGTAAAATACATGATGAAGGTTATAGAGGAGATACTCATAGTAAAATATATCATAGAAAGAATAGAAGATATAGGAATAAAACATATCAATGAAAGAATAGAAGAAGAGATATAGGAATAGAAGAAAGGTATAGGAGATATAGGAGAGCAATAGGACACGGGACGGAAGGCACTCTAGTGCACTTGTACTCGCCCCTTACTGACCTCTTAGGAATCTGGATAGGTCAACTGTGGATAACTAAGGGTAAAGTGTTGGGGGTTTGGGGATGACACTATGTAGGCCGGTAATGAGTTCCACGCTTCGACAACTCGGTTACTGAAGTCATATTTTTTACAGTCAAGTTTGGAGCGGTTAATAGTAAGTTTAAATCTGTTGTGTGCTCTTGTGTTGTTGTGGTTGAAGCTGAAGTAGTCGCCGACAGGCAGGACGTTGCAGCATATGATCTTGTGGGCAATATTTAGATCTTGTTTAAGGCGTCTTAGTTCTAAGCTTTCTAGGCCCAGGATTGAAAGTCTAGTCTCGTATTCTGTTTCGAGTGGAGGAGTGAAGGGCTCTTCTGGTGAAGTATCTTTGGACATTTTCAAGGGTGTTAATATCTGTGATGCGATATGGGTTCCAAACGGATGATCTGTATTCGAGGATGGGTCTGGCAAAAGTTTTGTAAGCTCTGGTAAGTAGTGTGAGATTGCCAGAGCAGAAGCTACGTAGGATTAGGTTTACAACTCTTGAAGCCTTCTTGGCTATGTTGTTGCAGTGGGCTTTGGCACTTAAATGTTTTGTTATTAGTATACCGAGGTCTTTAAGTGAGTGGGGGTTATCTGTGATAATTTGATTATTCAATTCGTATTTGGAGTTCAGATTATTTTTCCCAATGTGTAGGACAGAGCATTTGCTAGTTGAGATTTGGAGTTGCCATGTGTTAGACCACTCGGAAAGAGTTCAGGTCTTTTTGGAGAGTAGTTGTGTTATCGGTGGTGTTGAAGAGTTTTACATCGTCGGCGAAGAGGACACAGTTGCTTGTGATATAATCACAAAGGTCATTGATGTAGAGAATGAAGAGCGTTGGTCCCAGTACACTACCTTGGGGAACACCACTTTTAACTGGGACAGGGGTGGATATGGTGCTTCCTATTTTGACCACTTGTTGTCTGTTTGACAGGAATGCTGTAATCCAGCTGTGGAGGGATCCTGAGATGCCATAGGATTTGAGTTTTAGGAGTAGTTTGTCGTGGACCACTGAATCAAAGGCTTTGCAGAAGTCGATATAAATTGCATCTATAGATTTCCCTTGATCTAGATGAGTTGTCCATATATTTTTGCAGTGGAGGAGCTGCAGGTTGCAGAATAGTTTTTTTCTGAATCCAAATTGTTTGTTAGAGCAAATTATTATAAAATTAATAATAATATTAATAATATTACTAAATTTTATTAAATTCTTTTCTCTATTCTATAGCCTATTCTCTATTTTCAATTTCATTTTCTATTCTCTCTTATTCTATTCTCTATTCTTTTTTCTGTTCTATTCTCTATTCTCTGTATCCTCTCTATTCTGTATTCTGATCTCTATCTTATCCTCTATTCCCTTTTATATTCTATTTTTTATCCTATTCTCTCCTCTATTCTATCCTATTCTCTTCTCTTCTATTCTGCAAGTAATAACAGAATATTATTTCTGAGTTCATGCACTCGTCCCCTGGGTCAGGTTTCCACCATTTCTCACTGGGAATGAATAACAACAACAACAATAGCAACGACCATAAAGGTATCGAGGTACAGTATTTCTAAATGGCGAGAGGGAGGGGCAATCTCCCATCGCGTCCGCCACTCAGCAACCGTTACTTCCGCTCTCCGCTTTGGCCAAGCGCTCTGACGTCATCCGTTAAGTGACGCGCCCCCCCCCCCTCGTTCTCTGTCTTCTTTCTTTCTCAGGCGCCTCTCAAAGCCCCCCACCCACCCCCAGCGTCCCTCTCGCCAGCCAATCGGCTTGGCGGGTGCGCTCGCGCTCCCACCCGCCCCGCCGCCATTGGTGGCGGCGGCGGACGGAGTGGGCGGGGCCGCCGCATGGTTGTTGTAGTCTTCTCAGGTCGCCGGCTCAGAAGGGCCGGGACAGCCCAGCCGCTCGGTTGTATTGTCCGCTGCTGGCTCTTCGAGGTCGGTCTCGGCGCGGCCATGTCGACCGCATTCTACCTCCTCTCCACGCTGGCCGTCTATCTCCTCACCTCGGCTCTGCTGTTGAAATTCCCCGGCTTGCTCCACCGCCGCAAACGCCACCGGTTCCGGTGCCGGCACATCTCCCACCGCGGAGGTGAGAGCATCCCCCTTCATTTTGGGGGGCCTCTTGTTTTTTTTCTCTCCACTTCTCCTCTACATATGATTTGGGCAGTCTTGAATTTCCAAGCTTTAATTCCCTCCCCTCCTTTTTTTTGTATAAAAAAAATCCGATTGGATGATTTAGGCTCCCTCAGAGCCCCTGCAAATGAGTGGGCGGCCATATCGATTCTCCATATATATAATTTATTTATTTGTCAAACAAGTATAGTATTATAGTTATTGTAGTATGTATTAACATAACATAAGTATAAAGAAGAGATAGAAAGGATAAAAGACAGGGCAGGAATGAAGGTGCACTTATTAACAGATAGATAGATAGGTAGATAGATAGATAGATAGATAGATAGATAGATAGATAGATAGATAGATAGATAGAGAGGGAGAGAGATAGGGAGAGAGATAGGGAGAGAGATAGAGAGAGAGATAGGGAGATAGATAGATAGATAGATAGATATAGATAGATAGATAGATGATTGATAGATAGATAAGTAGGTAGATAGATAGATGATAGATTGATAGATACCATAGAAGAGAGAGAGATGTGTGTGTGTGTATAACATATTTTTGCTGATAATGAAAAGGAAGGGCGACTACTATAGATCTATTTCGGGCTTATTTGTTTTTTTAAAAAATCACGCACATACATCTATGTGTGTATACTGTATATGAATAGATAGATATAGATAAACTTATTGTGGGTTCATTGCACAGCCAACCAGATCTTTTAAGACTGAAATTGGCTTCCCCCTCCCCTTTATTAAATTCACCTATCAAGTCCCTCCCAAAAGAACCTCTGATTCGTATTAAATAGGAATTTTTTTTAAGGCTTGGTCCATTAAAGAGCTAAATGTTTATGAATGTATTTTATCTATTTATACTCTTGGTATTTCGGTTGTTTTTAAATAGGATTTGGATCATTTAAAAAAAATCGCAGTTGGTTAGCATTTGGATGATTGGTCGTAGCGGTTTTTTGTAAAGGGCAGAATTTGGATAGTTTCTCAAGAGTGTCTGGATGCATGCTACTATAAAACAGATAATTTAAAAAAAAAATTGGGGGGGGGGGAGAGGCATGGGATGTCATAGTATTTTATCATTTTCTCTACAGACCCATCACCACCACTAGATCAAAATGATCCTTTCTGGGGACAGTGAGATAAGCAGCACATAAATTAGACAGATAAATAGCAGATCCTTTAAAACAAAACAAAACGGTGTTTGGAAAAAAACCTTGGCATTTCGATGGGATTTTGTTTTAAAAGGCTGGCACAATAATTTGATATTCATTGCCTTGAGGTGGGGCGTGAATCAAGCAGGCAGGATGTGAGCTTTTCAGCGGGTGGAAAGACCCCATTTGTACAAAGGAGCGAACCCAGGAGAATATAAATCAGGAAAGCTTTGATGTTTGCAGAGAAGGTTATTAAGAGAGACACGCCACGGGGCAAAAAATAAAATTATTAAGTCTGGAGATCTGTAAACAGGGGAATAATATCTGTTTATTTAGCTGCCTATCTCATTATCCTCAGTCCCTCAATGACTCTGATTTTTCTGTATTTTTTGAGGAAGGATAGAATTTGGACAAGAAGAGATAATTTCTATCTGGTTGGGTGCCTGTAGAGAATATAATAAATAATAAGATTCCATGCTCCCCCCCCCCCCCAATGTGACTTCTAATTATCTGTTTTATTAGTAGCATGTACTAATACACTGTATGTAGCATTTATTAGTAGCACGTACAAATACACTGCATGCATTTGTGAATGGGCATTATTGCGGGAATGATATACAGTGTACTGACTTTGAGAAAAGTATGTCTATTGAACAGTATTTTGAATCTTAAATAAGTGATTTGTCTTGCAAAGTGAAATACGTCAAACTGGGTGTTGATTGTTTGTGTGGCCAAAATATACCACAACTATTTAGGATTGCTTTTATTATTAGCTTAGGACGCTACACAATGCAATAGGGGTAGAAATCACATTGATAATTGTCTCTTCCTGGGTGAAAGCTTTGATTACTGGATGTATGAGGGGCAATGACAATCAAGGTCTACAGGCCCATTTTTTAAAATGACCTTGATATACCGAACATTAGGTGTTGTGGATGGGAGGGGACTACGTGCCGGAACAAAATAGGGAGGGGGGGGGAGAAAGGAGAGCAGGAGAAGGAGGGAGAGAGGGGGAGAGAGGAAGGAAAACAGAGGGAGGTAAGGGGAGAAAGGAGTGAAGGAAAGGAAAAACAGGAAGGCAGAGAGACGGAAGAAGAAAAGAACAGGAGAGGAAGGGAAAAGGAAAATATGGAGGAAGGAAAGAAAGAAGGAAGGGAAGAACAGGAAGGAAAGCTATAGAAGGAAGGAGAGGAGAGCAGAAGGGAGAGAAGAAGGAAAACAAAGGGAAGAAAAGGAAAGACCGAAGGAAGGAAAACAGGGAGAGGTGGAAGGAGAGAAGAGAGCAGGAGAGGAATGGAGAGAAGGAAAATGGAGGGAGGGAGGAAAGAAAGAAAGGGAAGGAGAGGAAAGAAGGCAGTAGGGTGGAAAATGGAGGAAGAGAGGGAGAGATGGAAGGAAGAAGAGAGCAGGAGAAGGAGGAAGGAAAACAGGTAGAAAGGAAAGAAGGAAGGAAGGAAAAGATGCTTGCGTTTGGGAAACCAAGCCAAAGGAACAAAAGGTCTACTGTATCTGAATGTAGGTAGTGTGATCCTGTACTGTTGATGAATCCATGCAGCCAAGCAAGGGTGTAGGTTGAAATGCAAATTAAATGTTTGTAAGTGACACCAATACTTGTTGAAAATGGATATAGTGCTATGTTCCAGTGAAAGATAATCAGAGGAAGCAAAGGTTCTTCGAAGAGGGGCGGCATTCAAATCTAATAAATTATTATTAATTATTATTATTAAAGATGAAATTAAGGAGGGAATTTTGCAAAACTCTGCACATTTGGAGACCTGGGGATAAAGGGAAACAATGTCTGGGGGGGGGGGGTTATTTGCTTTAAAAGAAAAAGACTTTTTGTTTTATTTTTGTTCCATTCATTATTGATCGGGATGTTTATCTCTAGTTTCCATAAGGCGGTTGGCTCTAAATATAGCATCACCAATGGGTCTGCCTGAGTGGAGAAATATTACGCTGGAGACGGACTGAATACAGAGAAATATTTACCTCTTCCCCCCCCCAAGTAGAATTTGTGGAGGAAAAGCAAAAATATATATTTTTATATATAAAATTAAGGGCTAAAGATGCATTTTTTGGTGTACCTGCCAGCCGAGATAGGAGAAAAGGCTTGCTGCCACTGATGGAGTGTGAGTCTTTGGGCATATTTATCCATCTGTTCTCCTTGAAAGGGCTTTTGTGTTCCCTGTGGGGGAGGGGGGGGGGCAAACCACTTAACCCTCCCCTCTCTCCCAAGCTCTTAAGGCTGGGCTCCTTATTGAGCAGCTTGTCCCTTCCTCTATTTGCCTGGAGAGGAGAGAACTAAACTCTGCAATGGCTCCCTACATCTTTGCTTTGCACATCTCCAGGTTGCTTGTTATAGGTTTAGCTAGCTGGGGAAGGAAGGAGGAAAAAAGTGTGTGTGTGTGTGTTGGGGGTGTGGGGAGAACCAGACTAAAGGAGGATTTTCAGTGTTGGTTTTCTGATGGCAGAGAAAATGGTTTAGTCTTCCTTTCAGATAAATAGGATGCTTTAAAAAAGCAGGTGTGATTTTGGCAAAGGAGTTCTTTTTCTCCCCCACCCCCCAATTCCTCTCCCCATTCACATGTATATTTACCCCATCCATCCATCCATTCATCCATCCATCTATCATCTATGTATGTATCTATCAATATCTAATAATCTATTATCTATTCATCTATGTATGTATGTATGTATCTATCTATCTATCTATCTATCTATCTATCTATCTATCTATCATCTATCATCTATATATGTTTCAATATTTATTTATTCATCTAACTATCTATCCTTTTATCTATGTATCTATCTATCCATCAATCTTTCTGTCTGTCTGTCTGTCTATCATCTATCATCTATGTATTAATATTTATTCATCTATATATCCATCCATCCATTCATCTATGTATCTATCAATATTTATTCATCTATCTATTCTATATCCATCTACCATTTACCTATCTCCTCTCTCTCTCTCTCTCTCATCATATATCTTTCTATCTATCATCTATATATGTATGCATGTATCCATCCATCCATCTATCCATCAATCTGTCTGTCTGTCTATCTGTCTATCATCTATGAATCAATATTTATTCATCCATCCATCCATCCATCCATCCATCCATCCATCCATATCTATCTATCTATCTATCTATCTATCTATCTATCTATCTATCTATCTATCCATCCATTCATTTATTCATCTATCTATGTATCTATCATTATTTGTTATCTATTCATCTGCCATCTATCTTCTATTTTTCTATCTATCAGCTATGTGTGTGTGTGTGTGTGTGTGTGTCTGTCTGTCTGTCTGTCTGTCTGTCTGTCTGTCTGTCTGTCTGTCTGTCTGTCTGTCTATCTATCTATCTATCTATCTATCTATCTATCTATCTATCTACAGTATCATCTCCCTCTCCCACCCTCCGTTGATGTATCTTTACTGCTTCTCTCTCTCTCTCACTGTCTCTCTCTTCTTGAAATTCAATTGTAACCTTGAAGTCTGTCCTAAACGATGTCCCTGCCCCTCCCCCCCAAGAGGGGTGGCCATGACCGCTTTCCTCTTCCTGTCCGGAGTCCCCCTCCCTAAGCAAACAGCCACAACCTGATATTGTAATGAGCAGGCAGAACGATTGGCATGTATGTCAATCTGCCAATGGCATATGGCTGTCATCTGACAGCAGGTAATTGCAGTATGACTGTCACCTGTTTTAGTGGCATATCCTTAGCTCTGTCCTTCCTGTGGTCCCTAAAAGAGGCTCCGTTTCCCGAAATTCTTCTTTTCTCCCCCTTTCCCTCAAGCTGTTTTATCAGGAAGCCTTTTGGCTTTCCCATCACCTGTCCAGATGCAGAGACCTGTTTCGTGATGTTTTTAACTGGAGTGCTTTAAAATCTTCCTTTAAAATTGTCTTCCTTGGTTTACGTCTTCTTGCATCTTTTTTTCTTCCTCTTTCCATACTCTCAAGCTTGTCAATCAAGCTACTTTGGGAGAGTCATTTGAGACCTGTTATTGAAACCTCTCTCTCCCTCCCTTCCTTTCTCCTCCCTTCCTCTTTCTCTCTCTTCTTCTTCCCACCCTCCCTCTTTCTTTCTTTCTTTCTTTCTTTCTCTCTCTCTTTCTCTTTCCCTCCCTCCCTCCCTCCCTTCCTTCCTCTTTCTTTCCTTTTTCATTCTGTGTGTCTTTATCTTAGCTACCACCTCTTTCTTTCTTTCTCTCTCTCTCTCTCTTTCTTTCTTTCCCTCCCTCCCTCTCTCTCTTCCTTCCTTCCCCTTTCTTTCCTTTTTCATTCTGTGTGTCTCTATCTTAGCTATCACCTCTTTCTTTCTTTCTTTCTTTCTTTCTTTCTTCATTCTGTGTATCTTTATCTTAGCTACCACCTCCTTCTTTCTTTTTTTCTTTCTTTCTTTCTTTCTCTCTTTCTCTCTCTCTCTTTCTTTCTTTCCATATTTATTTATTTGTTTATTGTATTTATATGCTGCTCATTCCAGAGACACGAGCAGCTAACAAGTGCCATAAATACAACAATAATAAAATATGATCAGAATACACAATAAAATCAGTAATATAATAAAACAATAATTTCCTTAAAAGAACCATACATGCGCTACAGGCAATCTAATTCCAGGCCTGCCTGAAAAGCCAGGTCTTAACAGCTTTCTGATAGGAGGGCAGTTGATTCCATAGGGTTGGAGTCACCACAGAGAAGTCTCTAATCTATCAAAGCCTTGTGAAAAGAAGGACCAGGGGAGACATGATAGCAGTCTTCCAATATCTCAGGGGTTGCCCCAAAGAAGAGAGAGTCAAACTATTCTCCAAAGCCCCTGAGGGCAGGACAAGAAGTAATGTGTGGAAACTAAACAAGGAGAGAAGCAACTTAGAACTAAGGAGAAAAATCCTGACAGTTAGAACAATTAATCCGTGGAACAGCTTGCCTCCAGAAGTTGTGAATGCTCCAACACCGGAAGTTTTTAAGAAGATGTTGGATAACCATTTGTCTGAAGTGGTTGAGCAACGGGTTGGACTACAACAGCAGTCACCAATAGAAAATTTTGGTGGTCTGCAGAAAAATTATTTTCATTTTTTATATTGCACTAAAAACTCTTTAAAAAAACACACACATTAATGGTCTGCAGGATTTGTAATTATGAAGTTAGGGGTCCCTAAGGTGCGAAAGGTTGGCAATTCCTGGACTAGAAGACCTCCAAAGTCCCTTATAACTCTGTTGTTCTATTCTGTTATGGCAATATTTATGCCATGCCCTCATCACCTCGAGGCTCGACTACTGTAACGCTCTCTACATGGGGCTACCTTTGAAAAGTGTTCGGAAACTTCAGATCCTGCAGAATGCAGCTGCGAGAGCAATCATGGGCTTAC
>NC_091950.1:420145577-420190554 GCF_031021105.1 Erythrolamprus reginae | reverse complement strand
AGCAACCATTTAGATTATTACTCACAATGTTTACTTATTAAAGTTTATTAAAAAAAATATTTATTAAAGGCAGATGAAAGTTTGGCGATGACATATGACGTCATCAGACGAGAAAAAACGTGGTATAGGGAAAAAACCCGTGAAGTATTTTTTAATTAATATTTTTGAAAAACCATGGTATAGACTTTTCGCGAAGTTCGAACCCGCGAAAATCGAGGGAACACTGTACATTAAAAAAACACAAGAAAAAAAAATTAAAAAGGAAAAGGAAAAACACACAGGCACACACAAAAAAAACCCCAAGAAGCGCCAATGGTTGCATATACATTTGTAACTATAACATCTTATAATACTACATGTTGAAACGTCTACATATCAAAAAGAGAGAAATACCGTATTTTTCGGTGTATAAGACGCACCTAGATTTTAGAGGAGGGGAAAAAAAAAGTACTCTGAACCAAATGACGTAGTACAGGGGTAGGCAAAGTTGGCTCTCCTATGACTTGTGGACTTCAACTCTCAGAATTCCTGAGCCAATCATGCTAGATCAGGAATTCTGGGATTTGAATTCCACATGTCATAGAAGAGCCAACTTTATCTACCCCTGGTGTAGTATTGTTTAATAAAATTGTAAAAAATTGTAAAACTGTTTTTATCAAGCCTTTGATACGGTTCCACATAAAGAGCTGATAGATAAATTAGTGAAGATTGGACTTAATCCCTGGATAGTTCAATGGATTTGCAGCTGGCTGAAGCATAGACATCAGAGAGTTATTGTTAACGGCGAGTATTCTGAGCAGAGTCAGGTTACAAGCGGTGTGCCACAAGGGTCTGTTCTGGGTCCTATTCTTTTTAATATGTTTGTGAGTGACATAGGGGAAGGTTTGGCTATTTGCCGATGACTCTAAAGTGTGCAATAGGGTTGATATTCCTGGAGGCGTCTGTAATATGGTACATGATTTAGCTTTACTAGATAAATGGTCAAAGCAATGGAAACTGCAGTTTAATGTTTCCAAATGTAAAATAATGCACTTGGGGAAAAGGAATCCTCAATCTGAGTATTGTATCGGCAGTTCTGTGTTAGCAAATACTTCAGAAGAGAAGGATTTAGGGGTAGTGATTTCTGACAGTCTCAAAATGGGTGAACAGTGCAGTCAGGCGGTAGGGAAAGCAAGTAGGATGCTTGGCTGCATAGCTAGAGGTATAACAAGCAGGAAGAGGGAGATTATGATCCCGCTATATAGAATGCTGGTGAGACCACATTTGGAATACTGTGTTCAGTTCTGTAGACGTCACCTACAAAAAGATATTGACAAAATTGAACGGGTCCAAAGACGGGCTACAAGAATGGTGGAAGGTCTTAAGCATAAAACGTATCAGGAAAGACTTCATGAACTCAATCTGTAGAGTCTGGAGGACAGAAGGAAAAGGGGGGACATGATCGAAACATTTAAATATGTTAAAGGGTTAAATAAGGTCCAGGAGGGAAGTGTTTTTAATAGGAAAGTGAACACAAGGACAAGGGGACACAATATGAAGTTAGTTGGGGGAAAGATCAAAAGCAACATGAGAAAATATTATTTTACTGAAAGAGTAGTAGATCCTTGGAACAAACTTCCAGCAGACATGGTAGATAAATCCACAGTAACTGAATTTAAACATGCCTGGGATAAATATATATCCATCCTAAGATAAAATACAGAAAATAGTATAAGGGCAGACTAGATGGACCATGAGGTCTTTTTCTGCCGTCAGACTTCTATGTTTCTATGTTTGTTAGCCGCCCCGAGTCTGCGGAGAGGGGCGGCATACAAATCCAATAAATAATAATAATAATAATAATAATAATAATAATAATAATAATAATAATAATAATAAATAATATTGTTTAATAAAACACCAGTGTAGCAGAATACTTTTTACAACTACCGGTATGTATACTTTTTAAAACCATGTATACTTTTTCTCTTGTTATGAACTGGAAGTCCATTTGACAAAAATTCCAACCAGACTGGGTAGAAATTCCAGCTGATCCATATTCAGCAGTTGTGCAAACCGAAAATAAAATATCGCTCTCCCCGAGGCAATGCGTTCCCACGCTCAGGAAAACTTGTCCTGGATCTTAGAAACATAGAAACATAGAAGTCTGACGGCAGAAAAAGACCTCATGGTCCATCTAGTCTGCCCTTATACTATTTTCTGTATTTTATCTTAGGATGGATCTATGTTTATCCCAGGCATGTTTACATTCAGTTACTGTGGATTTACCAACCACGTCTGCTGGAAGTTTGTTCCAAGGATCTACTACTCTTTCAGTAAAATAATATTTTCTCATGTGGCTTTTGATCTTTCCCCCAACTAACTTCAGATTGTGTCCCCTTGTTCTTGTGTTCACTTTCCTATTAAAAACACTTCCCTCCTGGACCTTATTTAACCCTTTAACATATTTAAATGTTTTGATCATGTCCCCCCTTTTCCTTCTGTCCTCCAGACTATACAGATTGAGTTCATTAAGTCTTTCCTGATCCGTTTTATGCTTAAGACCTTCCACCATTCTTGTAGCCCGTCTTTGGACCCGTTCAATTTTGTCAATATCTTTTTGTAGGTGAGGTCTCCAGAACTGGACACAGTATTCCAAATGGGGTCTCACCAGCCCTCTAAATAGTGGGATCATAATCTCCCTCTTCCTGCTTGTTATACCTCTAGCTATGCAGCCAAGCATCCTACTTGCTTTTAGCATTAAAAACTGGGATGGATTTATTATGGCACACTGACGACACTGAAAAAATGCTGCCTTCCCCCGCCCCTTCTCTTTTGCGTACTGGACTTCCTCCAAGATTGAGTTTCGGCTGCAGTGCTGCCCTTTTCCAGGTGAGAAGGGTGCAAAAAAAAAATCTTTTGAGAGTTCCGCCTTGCATCTTGGGGGGGGGGGGGGGAAAGCAACTTACAGTACCCACCTCTGTTGGATCAGGCAGGCGTTTTGTTTCCCCAAAGTTTTGGGGCGGCGGAGGGGGGAGCTATTATTTCTCTGCAACCCTCCGTCCCCTTTTTCTCCCGCATGAAAAAGTTTCCCAAGAAGGGCAAGAAAGTGGGGAGGGGGACGGAGGGTTGCAGAGAAATAATGGCTCCCCTCCCCGCCCCAAAACTCTGCCTGGAACCTTGACATTTAGTTGCTAAGCAACACAGTTGTTAAGTGAGTTTTATTTATTTATTTATTTATTTATTATTTGGATTTGTATGCCGCCCCTCTCCGAAGACTCCGAAGAGTTTTGTCCCATTTTGCAATCTTTCTTGCCACTGCAGTTGTCAAATTAGACACACGGTCATTAAATGAATCCAGCTTCCCCCACTGACTTTGCCGGTTGGACGGTCGCAAAAGGGGAATCCAAAGTGATGCTGGGAAACTTCAAACCGTCACGAATACAAGTCAGCTGCCAAGCCATCCGAATTTCAATCATGGAGATTAGATTAGATCAGTGTTTCCCAACCAGTGTACCAGATAAAGAGATAGCAAGAGAGGGAGAGAGAGAAAGAGAGAGAGGGAGAGAGAGGGGGGAGAGAGAAAGAGAGAGAAAGTAAAAAGAGAGAGAGAGAGAGAGAGAGAGAGAGATAAAGAGAGGGAGAGAGAGGGGGAGAGAGAAAGAGAGAGAAAGCAAAAAAGAGAGAGAGAGAGAGAGAGAGAAAGAGAGAGAAAGAGATAGCAAGAGAGGGAGAGAGTGAAAGAGAGAGAGAGAGAGAGAAAGAGATAGCAAGAGAGGGAGAGAGAGAAAGAGAGGGAGAGAGGGGGAGAGAGAAAGAGAGAGAAAGCAAAAAAAGAGAGAGAGATAGCAAGAGAGGGAGAGAGAGAAAGAGAGGGGGAGAGGGGGAGAGAGAAAGCAAAGAGAGAGAGAGAGAGAGAAAGATAGCAAGAGAGGGAGAGAGAAAGCAAAAAAGAGAGAGAAAGAAAGAGAGAAAGAGATAGCAAGAGAGGGGGAGAGAGAAAGGGGGGAGAGAGAAAGAGAGAGAAAGCAAAAAAAAGAGAGAAAGAAAGATAGCAATAGAGAGAAAGAGATAGCAAGAGAGGGAGAGGGAGAAAGAGAGGGGGAGAGAGAAAGCAAAGAGAGAGAGAGAGAAAGATAGCAAGAGAGGGAGAGAGAGAAAGCAAAAAAGAGAGAGAAAGAAAGAGAGAAAGAGATAGCAAGAGAGGGGGAGAGAGAAAGGGGGGAGAGAGAAAGAGAGAGAAAGCAAAAAAAAGAGAGAAAGAAAGATAGCAAGAGAGAGAAAGAGATAGCAAGAGAGGGGGAGAGAGAAAGCAAAAATGAGAGAGAGAGAAAGAGAGAGATAGCAAGAAAGAGACAGAGGAAAGAGGAAGAGAGACGGGGAGAGAGAAAGAGAGAAAAACAGCAAGAGAGAGAGAGAGAAAGCAAGAGAAAGAGAAAGAGGGGAGAAGG
Source organism: Erythrolamprus reginae (assembly GCF_031021105.1). Taxonomy (NCBI): domain Eukaryota; kingdom Metazoa; phylum Chordata; class Lepidosauria; order Squamata; family Dipsadidae; genus Erythrolamprus; species Erythrolamprus reginae. The sequence continues at coordinate 420,186,124 of NC_091950.1, read as the reverse complement.
AGGGTGAGGGAAAGAGAGGGAGGGAAGGAGGGAGAGAGAAAGAGAGCAAAAAAGAGAGGAAGTAAGGGAGAAACAAAGAGGGATGGAGAGATAGAGGGAAAGGAAGAGGAAGGAAGGGAGAGAGAGAGAAATAGAGAAATAGAGCGAAAGGGAGGAAGAGAGATATTTTTTTTGTCCAAACTTTTTTTAGCCCCCCCACCCACTCAATGTTCCCCAGGGTTTTGTAAATGTGAATAATGTGCCGCAGCTCAAAAAAGGTTGGGAAACACTGGATTAGATTACTAGAGAATTGGAAGGGACCTTGTGGGTCATCTTGATTATTGCAATGCACTCTGCATGGGGCTGCCCTCAAAAAGAGTTCAGAGACTCCAAATGGTCCAGAACGCAGCTACGCGGGTTGTCATGGATGCACCTCGGTACACCCATATAACACCTACACTCCGCAAGCTGCACTGGCTCCCTATCAGTCTCCGGGCACAATTCAAGGTGTTGGTTATTACCTATAAAGCCCAGGGCAGACTATTTACGGGGAAGCCTCCTGCCACATACCTCCCATAGTGTGGCAAGCCATTGATTTATCGCCAACTTCTGCACCGGCTTGGCACTGATTGTGTGGTTGTAAATCGAGGACTGCCTCTACAGTTCATCTCCGGAATGAGCATCAAAAACTATTGCCCAGATCAGCGGTCAGCAACCTTAAAACACTCCAAGAGCCATTTGGACCCGTTTCCCACGCAAAAGAAAACCCCGGGAGCCACAAAACCCTTTTGACATCTAAAACGAAGCTAACACCGCATATATATAGTTTTTTATGCTATGTATAAAAATAAAAACCTATAATAGAAACATAGAAACATAGAAGACTGACGGCAGAAAAAGACCTCATGATCCATCTAGTCTGCCCTTATCCTATTTCCTGTATTTTATCCTAGGATAGATCTATGTTTATCCCAGGCGTGTTTACATTCAGTTACTGTGGATTTACCAACCACGTCTGCTGGAAGTTTGTTCCAAGCATCTACTACTCTTTCAGTAAAATAATATTTTCTCATGTTGCTTTTGATCTTTCCCCCAACTAACTTCAGATTGTGTCCCCCTGTTCTTGTGTTTGTATGTGAAGGTGGAGAAAAATTTTAAAAAACTTTTTGAAAAAAAAGAGTAACATGTAAACATTTGCACATGGCCTCCTGGGTTTGGTTGCTGAAGGCTGGAAATGAATGGATGAATGAACGAATAAATAAATGGAGGGAGGGAAGGGATGGGAAAGGAGAGACACAGAGAGAGAGAGAGAGAAACAAAGGAAGGAAGGAAGGAAGGAACAAACAAACAAACATTGAAGATTGATGGCAGGAAAAGACCTCCTGTTCCATCTAGTCTGCCCTTATACTGTTTCCTGTATTTTATCTTAGGATGGATATACTGTATGTTTATCCCAGGCACGTTTAAATTCTGTTACTGTGGATTTACAAACCACGTCTGCTGGAAGTTTGTTCCAGGCATCTACTACTCTTTCAGTAAAATTTTATTTTCTCATGTTGCTTCTAATCTTTCCCCCAACTAACTTCAGATTGTGTCCCCTTGTTCTTGTGTTCACTTTCCTATTAAAAACACTTCCCTCCTGGATCTTATTTAACCCTTTAATATATTTAAATATTTCGATCATGTCCCCCCTTTTCCTTCTGTCCTCCAGACTATACAGATTGAGTCCATTAAGTCTTTCCTGATACGTTTTATGCTTAAGACCTTCCACCATTCTTGTAGCCCGTCTTTGGACCCGTTTCATTTATAAAACCGTGTATATATGGATAAATAAGAAGAAATATTAAAATAAGAAATAAATAAATAAGAGAATTATATTAGCAGTGTTATGATTTAAGATTTATATTAGAATTAGTATTGTTATGATTTAAGAGTTATGTTAGGTTTAGTTTATATATGAAAATTTATTATATAAGGTAAAACAAATTTCTTTTCATTTAAAGTAATAAGTTGAATTTAAGTATTTTTTAAATGTACTCTTTTTCTGTATTGAAATTTTACTTCTAGAATAAGCGGGGTAGTTATAACCCCATTTTTATGTTAAATGTACGTTTGTCAGTTTTGTCTATTTTGAAAATTAATAAAATATATTGAAAAAAATAAATAAAATAAAATCGGTGCTGGATAAATCAAGTGCTGGAAAGTGTTGCACATTGGCAGTTGTGACATACGTTTGCAGACCTGTGGCCTAAATTAGGAGCATCGTGGGTGGGACTCTATCTGCAATTATTCAAGAAGGAGAGCCCATGAGTAGTAACACTTGCACAAAGTGCCAGAGGTGTTGGCCCAGTGACCAATGCTTGTGTAAATAGAAGGAAACTGTGCTGTTCATAGGACTTTCCAAAGACAAGCTCTCCATTACCTGGAGGTACTTTGCTCCACTTAAAACGTTCCGCCTCTTTTTAAATTTCAACTTTTCATTTCACATTTGAATATTTTATGGTGCATCGGCCAGAATCCACCTGTGAAGGAAATGATTTCTTTCAAAAATATCCTAAACAAACAAGTCAATGCTCCAGACCAAATTTTTCTGGCTTGTATTAGAAACATAGAAAATTGACAGCAGAAAAAGACCTCATGCCTGGGATAAACATATATCCATCCTAAGATAAAATACAGTACTGTACTAGGATGGATATATGTTTATCTCAGGCATGTTTAAATTCAGTGACTGTGGATTTACCAACCACGTCTGCTGGAAGTTTGTTCCAGGCATCTACTACTCTTTCAGTAAAATAATATTTTCTCATGTTGCCTTTGATCTTTCCCCCAACTAACTTCAGATTGTGTCCCCTTGTTCTTGTGTTCACTTTCCTATTAAAAACACTTCCCTCCTGGACCTTATTTAACCCTTTAACATATTTAAATGTTTCGATCATGTCCCCACTTTTCCTTCTGTCCTCCAGACTATACAGATTGAGTTTATTTATTTATTTTATTTATTTTGTCCAATACACAATGAGGGTTTTAGTGGGTATATATCTATATGTGGGTATATATCTATATACACATAGTAAAATACATGATAAAGGTTATAGAGGAGATACTCATAGTAAAATATATCTAAGAAATAATAGAAAAGAAGGTATAGTAATAGAACATATCAATGAAAGAATAGAAGAAGAGATATAGGAATAGAAGAAAGGTATAGGAGATATAGGAGAGCAATAGGACATGGGACGGAAGGCACTCTAATGTACTTGTACTCGCCCCTTACTGACCTCTTAGGAATCTGGATAGGTCAACTGTAGATAATCTAAGGGTAAAGTGTTGGGGGTTCATTAAGTCTTTCCTGATACGTTTTATGCTTAAGACCTTCCACCATTCTTGTAGCCCGTCTTTGGACCCGTTCAAGTTTGTCAATATCTTTTTGTAGGTGAGGTCTCCAGAACTGAATACAGTATTCCAAATGTGGTCTCACCAGCGCTCTATACAGCGGGATCACAATCTCCCTCTTCCTGCTTGTTATATCTCTAGCTATGCAGCCAAGCATTCTACTTGCTTTTCCTACCGCCCGACTACTCTGCTCACTTATTTTGAGACTGTCAAAAATCACTACCCCTAAATCCTTCTTTTCTGAAGTTTTTGCTAACACAAAACTGCCAATACAATACTCAGATTGAGGATTCCTTTTCCCCAAGTGCATTATTTTACATTTGGAAACATTAAACTGTAGTTTCCATTGCTTTGAACATTTATCTAGTAAAGCTAAATCCTCGGAGAGGGGCGGCATACAAATCCAAATAATAAATAAATAAATTTACCATATTACAGACGCCTCCAGGAATATCAACCATATTGCACACTTCAGAGTCATTGGCAAATATATGGCAAATCATATACGAGGGTAATGCACCACATTTTTTTTCTCAGCCTGCAGTAATGGTACAAATGCGAAACTTTAGATACACATTATTTGAATTGTCAGGAGTGCGTGTGTAAATTTTGCATTTCTTCAGACAGATAGTGTAGCTGCAGCAGTGTTTCGAACTGGCGTCTGTAAGTGATGTACGTTACAAGCAGCGTGTCGTCATTGAATTTCTCACTGCGGAGAAAGAAACTGTTGGGAACATTCACAAACGTTTGTGTACAATTGATGGAGAATTTGCAATCGACAGAAGTACGGTTAGTCGCTGGGCACAGAGGGTGAGGCCATTACAGTGCAGAAATGGCTTCGTGACCTGGACAAGGAGTGGTACCAACAGGGCATACACGCCCTTGTGTCTCGCTGGGGGAAGGCCATAGAATGGGACGGAGATTATGTGGAAAAATAGGGAGTGTAGAAGAAAGATCATTCTTTCTTGTGTGTAAGTTTCATTGTGTTCAATAAATAATTGTTGAAGAAAAAAAATGTGGTGCATTACTTTCTGGGCAACCCACATAGAATGAGCTGCCTGAGCTGTTATGGGTGTAAATACACCCATATAACTCCAACACTCCATGTGCTGCATTGGCTTCTGGTCGATCTCCAGGCGCAATTCAAAGTGCTGGTCATTACCTATAAAGCCCACGTGGCTTAGGACCAGATTACTTACGGGACCGTCTTCTGCCTCACACATCCCAGCGACCAATCAGATCCCACAGAGACGGCCTCCTCTGGGTCCCGTCAATCAAACAATGCCAGCTGGCGGGACCACGGGGAGGGCCTTTTCTGTGGTGGCTCCAGCACTTTGGAATTCACACTGCCTTCCGAAAGGCCCTGAAAACACGGCTTTGCCAGCAGGCCTGAGAGGGTCATTGCTCCGGCCTATTGTTGAATGATTGATGGATGAATGGTTTTTTTATTGTGGGATTTTTAAACTTTGTATTCATGTTATTGTTGTTCGCCGCCCTGAGTCCAGGAGGAGAAGAGCAGCATACAAATGTGACAAGATAAATAAATAATTGGATTGGATGGAAAGTGAGAAATAAGATAAATGTAAATTAAACTAAAAATGGAGAAACCGAAGAATCAGAAATGTAAGGGTAAATATGTTTTCATGTCTAATGTTTACGCTGCATATTTTTTCTTGTTTTTTGGTGATCACTGTGTTTTGTTTTTGTCTTTTAAAAAAATGTGACAAGATAGATAGATAGATAGATAGATAGATAGATAGGTAGGTAGATAGATTACATAGATAGATAGATAGATAGATAGATAGATAGATAGATAGATAGATAGATAGATGATAGATAGATAGATAGATAGATAGATGCATAGATAGATAGATAGATAGATAGATAGATAGATGAGATAGATAGATAGATGCATAGATAGATAGATAGATAGATAGATAGATAGATAGATAGATAGATAGATAGATAGATAGTTGCATAGATAGATAGTTGCATAGATAGATAGATAGATAGATAGATGCATAGATAGATAGATAGATAGATAGATTTGATAGATAGATAGATGAGATAGATAGATAGATAGATGGATAGATAGATTTGATAGACAGATTAGATAGATTAGATAGATAGATAGATAGATAGATTTGATAGATAGATAGATTAGGTAGATAGATAGATTTGATAGAGATAGATAGAGAGATTGATTAGATAGATAAGGACCAAAACTGGACCCATTATTCCAAGTGCGGCCTTACCAAGGCGTTATAAAGTGGACTTAACGCTTCACGTGATCTTGATTCCATCCCTCTGTTCATGCAGCTCAGGTGTGCAAGTGCAAAAGTATCAGCCCCTCAAAAATCTGTAAAACGGGTCTTTGTGTAACGGCTTATTTGTTTAGAATGACCTCGGGCGGATAGTTGCTTTGCTTGATAATCCAGTTTGCAAAGTTACAGTCACTCAGTGGATAACTCTGTTTCAAATTTCTGCAAGTTCCTTTGAGAACATCGGTAAAAGTGGACCGAGTGTAGATTGCAACATTGAGGTGCAAATTCCGGGATCAATGGCACAGTTAAAACGCCTCTTTTCTGATCAAACAATCCGAATAACAGGGTATTTTCAGTGGTAAATCTGGTGGAAGAGGGGAAAAAATACACCCGAGACAAAACTCCACTTTCTTTGTGAAGGAGCTGAGATTATAACAAGGGATTGATTTCTCCCACACACAGTTTCCTTTTAATTCTTTATTTTGTGCTCGGTATTAACCCGCCGAAAGTACGGTCTTATTTTTCGAGCCCTTGGCGTTACAAATTCTTTTCCGTCTGAATAGGGCTATTGAAAAACTTCTGATCCCCATGGCAGCAAAATGTAGGCTCAAGTACATGCCTTCTAAGGATGCTAGATTATCATTTCTAGGAAGGAAACCGCTGTAAATTTGACTGCAGGAAGTACAACTTTAGTAACCAAGTAGTTGATGCACGGAACTCACTACCAGACTCTGTAGTATCATCACCTATCCCCCAACAGTTTTAGCTTAGACTATCCATTGTTGACCTCTCCCGATTCCTAAGGGGTCGGTAAGGGGCGTGCATAAGTGCACCAGCATGCCTTCCTTCCCCTGTCCTAATGTTTCTTTCACTAGTATCCGGTATATAAATATTGTTGTATGTATCACATGGTTTTGCTGAATATTTAAAATTAAGGGAGACTAGGATAGCACTATTTCGGCCTTGTTCTGGCCTCATCAGCTAGTCATACCCTTACTGGGATTTGATCCTGGGGCTTCTGCCGTGTAAGGCAGAGAATTAACCTCTAGTCCACCAGATCTGATCCCTTCAGCTATATACCAGGGTGATCCAACAGAAAAAACATATAGCCCCTCCCTGGTACATAGCTGAACGAATCAGATCTGGTGGCCTAGAGGTTAATTCTCTGCCTTACACGGCAGAAGCCCCAGGATCAAATCCCAATAAGGATATGGCTAGCTGATGAGGCCAGAACAAGGCCGAAATAGCGCTATCCTAGTCTCCCTTAATTTTAAATAGTCAGCAAAACCATGTGATACATACAGAACATAGTTTGTTGGCTATGTATAAATTAACTGCCTTGAAATGGCCCTGGGTTGGGCCTAGAGGCAAAAAGGAACTGTGACGTTCCTTCAATATACCAGGCTGATCCAAAAGAAAAAACATATTGTTATATCTCTATATACAGTAATACCTCATGATACGAACTTAATTGGTGCAAGGAGGAGGTTCGTAAGACGAAAGGTTCGTAAGACGAAACATTGTTTCCCATAGGAAACAATGTAAAGTCAATTAATCCGTGCAACCAAAAACGCCCCCGCAAAAAAACGGCTTTCCGTCTGTTTTAAAATGTGACAGCCGGCCTGGGGGGCTTGCCAGCACCCCCCCGAACCCCGAACCCGGGTTCGGGGGGGGGTGCTGGCAAGCCCCCCAGGCCGGCTGCGACCTTTTAAAACACCCGCGCCGCTTAGCAGCTGTGTCCTGAAGCCGAATGCTAAAGCCGAACTTCCGCGTTCGGCTTCGGGAGACAGCTGCAAAGCGGCGCGGGTGTTTTAAAAGGTCGCAGCCGGCCTGGGGGGCTTCCCAGCAACCTCCCGAACCGAACCCGGGGTTCAGCAAAATTTTGCCTCTTCTTACGAACTTTGTTCGAGTTACGAACCGGCGTTCGGGAGGCTTCTGGGAAGCCCCGCCGCCTGGCTGTCACCTTTTAAAACAGCCGCGCGGCTTCCCAGCAGTCTCCGAACGCCGGTTCGTAACTCGAAAAAAGTTCATAAGAAGAGGCAAAATTTTTCTGAACCCCGGGTTCGTATCACGAGTTGTTCGTAAGACGAGGGGTTCGTATCTTGAGGTACCACTGTACTACCAATACATACTTGACAAAACAAATAAATAAAAATAAAATAAGTATAGATTTGTGTTATAGATCCCCTTAAAAGACCATTGAAGGGGTGGAGGTGATACACAGTTTGCCCTTGACATAAATTGAACCCAATTTATGTTGCTAAGGTTAACAAAAAAAGCAACAACATTTTTGTTTAACAAAATTCAGCTAAGAGAATTGTAACCCATTTTATGACCTTTCTGCACCACCGTTGTTAAATGAATTGATGCAGTTGTTAAGTTAGTAGTAGCAAGAGCGCTTAGACTTATATACCACTTCACGGTGCTTTTACAGCCCTCTCTAAGCAGTTTTACAGGTACCCAACAATCTGGTTACTCATTTTACCGACCTCGGAAGGATGGAAGGCAGAGGAAACCTTGAGCTCTCTACATGGGGCTGCCTTTGAAGAGTGTTCGGAAACTTCAGATCGTGCAGAACGCGGCCGCAAGAGCTATCGTAGGGCTACCTAGATTTGCCCACGTCTCTACAACACTCCGCGGCCTGCACTGCCTTCCCATCAGTTTCCGGTCACAATTCAAAGTGTTGGTAATGTCTATAGCCCTACAGGGCATCAAACCAGAATACCTTCGGGACTGTCTCCTACTGGAGGAATCCCAGCGTCCAATAAGGTCTCACAGAGTTGGCCTTCTCTGGGTCCCGTCGACTAAACAATGCCGTCAGTCTTCTATGTTTCTATGTCTGGCGGGCCCCAGGGGAAGAGCCTTCTCTGTGGCGGCCCCGGCCCTCTGGAATCAACTTCCCCCGGAAATTAGAACCGCCCCCACCCTCCTTTCCTTTCGTAAGTTACTAAAGACCCACTTATGTCGCCAGGCATGGGGTAAATGAGGTACCCCCCAGGCTTATACAGTTTACCCATGGTATGATTGTGTTGTATAGTTCCAATGTTGGGTTTTAGAATATTTTTAATATTAGATTTGTTACACTGTCACTATTTTGTTGTGAGCTGCCCCAAGTCTACGGAGAGGGGCAGCATACAAATCTAAATAAATTACTATGATGATGATGATGATGATGATGATGATGATGATGATGATGATGTCTGGTGAGATTCAAACTGCTAAATTGCAGACTGTGAAAATAGCCTGCAGTACTGCATTCTAACCACTGCGCCACCATCAGCTCGATGTCCCCCGCGTCAGGGGCACCAGTGGCGGCTTGAGTGCTGTGCCAGTGAAAATGGGCTCCTGAGCTCCGTTTTCGGCTGTGACGGGCTCCTGCAACCCTTTGCCAGCGAAAACCGAGCTCGAGGGGGCCAGATGCGGCCCTGCCAAACTCCTTTTTTATTTGGCAGAGGCACCACGGGTCAGTCCTTCTCTGTTTCCAAGGCCGGATCTAAGCACCTGTCAGGCCAACTCCAGCTCCCCGGGCCTTGCGTTTGGTACCCGTCACCTACAAGATCCCTTCCAAATCATCTGCTTAATCTGTGGTCATAAATCAAGGATTTCCCCCTAATCCGCTGAATTGTTATCGGGTCTGGAAAAGATAAGTCGGATCAAACTTTTCTTCCTGTCCTGAGCCGCTGGACTTTGGGTTATTCTTTCAGCCTTCGGCCTTGTTTACAGAGCAATCCTCTGGGCTGAGCGTGGTTTAGCTTGTCAGATCGTGCAGAATGCAGCTGCGAGAGCCAGTGTTCCCTCTAATTTTTTTTGGGGTGGGCGGAAAAGTATAGTGTCTCAGCGGCAGTCCCTTCGGGACTGGGCGGCACAGAAATAATAATAAAATGTCCCTCTCGGCTTCTGGGCAGGTTTGGAAAACTCTGAGTTGATGATGATTTTTAAGTGAGCGATTGCTCACCTGCTCAGCTTAGAGGGAACTATGGCGAGAGCAATCATGGGCTTCCTTAAATATGCCCATGTCACGCCAACACTCCGCAGTCTGCATTGGTTGCCGATCAGTTTCCGGTCACAATTCAAAGTGTTGGTTATGACCTATAAAGCCCTTCATGGCACCGGACCAGATTATCTCAGGGACCGTCTTCTGCCGCACGAATCCCAGCGACCAGTTAGGTCCCACAGAGTTGGTCTTCTCCGGGTCCCGTCAAGTAAACAATGCCGCTTGGCGGGACCCAGGGGAAGAGCCTTCTCTGTGGCGGCCCCGGCCCTCTGGAACCGACTCCACCCAGAAATTAGAATTGCCCCCACCCTCCTTGCCTTTCGCAAGCTACTTAAAACCCACCTCTGCTGCCAGGCGTGGGGAAATTGAGATTCTTTCTCCCCCTAGGCCTTTACAAATTGTATGTATGGTATGTTTGTATGTATGTTTGGTTTTTTATATTAAGGGGTTTTTAATTCGCTTTTAGTATTGGATTATTATTGTATACTGTTTATGATTGCTGTTAGCTGCCCCGAGTTTTCGGAGAGGGGCGGCATATAAATCCAATAAAACTAAACTAAACTAAACAACTAATTGATGGCTCAAGGGGCAGTTAGCAGCCTCTCGGGGTGATGCTCCAGTCAAAAATAGCCTTCTTTGCCAGGCATCGATGGTACAAACGCCTTTTAAGCAGACTAAATAAAGGTTTTAAGAGCTGCAGCAACTATAGTTCAGTTGCTGTAGTTCTTAAAACCTTTATTTCTTCTGCTATTTCTTCTACTCAACTATATGTCAGCCTCAACATAGAAACTTCACATAAAGCAAGGGTTGTGGTGGTGGAATGAATGGTTAATTAAAAGATAAAATAGATTAAATTTGAAGATTAATCAGAAGATAAAGGAAGATGGAGAAGCAAAGATGACTTAAAATTAAAAAATTGAAATTGAAATTAAAAAGACAAGAGGAAGAATAATTAACATGGTAAATTAAAGTAATAGTGATTAATTTACATGTTAAGTTTGATCACGTTACCACTCCTGTTAGATCTTCAAATCTGGATGGTAACCCCCCCTTTTTTTTGGCTAATTGTAACTATGAACAGTGATTGGTTGTAAGTCGAGCACTGCCTATACATAGAAACATAGAAACAGAAACATAGAAGAGATGACGGCAGAAAAAGACCTCATGGTCCATCTAGTCTGCCCTTATACTATTTCCTGTGTTTTATCTTAGGATGGATATATGTTTATCCCAGGCATGTTTAAATTCAGTTACTGTGGATTTACCAACCACGTCTGCTGGAAGTTTGTTCCAAGGATCTACTACTCTTTCAGTGAAATAATATTTCCTCATGTTGCTTTTGATCTTTCCCCCAACTAACTTCAGATTGTGTCCCCTTGTTCTTGTGTTCACTTTCCTATTAAAAACACTTCCCTCCTGAACCTTATTTAACCCTTTAATATATTTAAATGTTTCGATCATGTTCCCCCTTTTCCTTCTGTCCTCCAGACTATACAGATGGAGTTCATGAAGTCTTTCCTGATACGTTTTATGCTTAAGACCTTCCACCATTCTTGTAGCCCGTCTTTGTACCCGTTCAATTTTGTCAATATCTTTTTGTAGGTGAGGTCTCCAGAACTGAACACAGTATTCCAAATGTGGTCTCACCAGCGCTCTATATAGAACCTATTCGTTTTTTAAAATAATGTTTATTGATATCAGCAATTTGTAAGATGTGTGGTCTTTAGCTGACTGGGGAATTCTGGGAATGGAAGTCCACCCATCTTAAAACATGCTAGCTGGATGTACATGGGTAACTGGTCAGAAGTGCTGTCTAGCGGGGCCTAGGGGAAGAGCCTTCTCTGTGGCGGCCTCGGCCCTCTGGAATCAACTCCCCACCCGAAGATTCGCACAGCCTCCATCCTTCCAGTCTTTTGCAACACCTGAAAAACACATTTTTAAAAATTTATTTATATTTATTTATTTTGATTTCTGTGTTGTCCAATCCTGAAGGACTCGGGTGGCTTACAACAATGTAAATTACAAATAACAATAAAAAGAAGTCAAGAAAAAAACCCATACTAAATTCTAAAACCCTAATTAAAATTTTAAAAAAAATTCAGCAATGCGCGTACTTGCCATTCATACCGATTCATACACATCCCTGCCGACAGGCCTGGGGGAACTAAGAACTTTCAATATCCCCGGCCCAAGAATGAAGAATAATTAGGATGAATGTGGATATCTGTTTCTTAAAACATGTTGGGATTTTAGAATTAATTTAATTTAGATTTTCATGTTTTTAGTAGCGAGATTTTTAGTACGTTTAAATATTTAAATACAGTGGTACCTCTACCTACAACGCCTCTACTTACAAACTTTTCTAGATAAGAACCGGGTGTGTGTGTGTTTGCCTCTTTTCATGAACCATTTTCCACTTACAAACCCGAGCCTCCGAAACTGTAACCGGAAAAGGCAGGGAGAAGCCTCCATGGGGCCTCTCTAGGAATTTCCTGGGAGGAAACAGGGCCGAATAAGGCAGAGAGAAGCCTCCGCGGGGCCTCTCTAAGAATCTCCTGGGAGGAAACAAGGCCCAAAAAGGTGGGGAGAAGCCTCCGTGGGGCCTCTCTAGGAATCTCCTGGGAGGAAACAAGGCCCGAAAAGGTGGGGAGAAGCCTCCGTGGGGCCTCTCTAGGAATCTTCTGGGAGGAAATTGGAGGAAAAGGTGGGGAGAAGCCTCCGTGGGGCCTCTCTAGGAATCTCCTGGGAGGAAACAGGGCCGAAAAAGGTGGGGAGAAGCCTCCATGAGGCCTCTCTAGGAATCTCCTGGGAGGAAACAGGGCCTCCACCCTTCCTGTGGTTTCCCCAATCGCACGCATTATTTGCTTTTACATTGATTCTTATGGGAAAAATTGCTTCTTCTTACAAACTTTTCTACTTAAGAACCTGGTCACGGAACGAATTAAGTTCGCAAGTAGAGGTACCACTGTATTAGATTTCTTTATTGTATTGTATTCTTTGTTGTGAGCTGCCCTGAGTCCCAGGAGAAGGGCTGCATATAAATCTTATCAAATAAATAAATAAACTTTGAGAAGGAAAAACCTCAAGATTGTTTGTGCCTTTCAGCGCAGTCAACGTTGGGACCGATATGCTGGAACTTGACTGCCATTTTACCAAGGATGAACAAGTGGTGGTTACGCACGACGAGAATCTGAAACGGTCGACCGGGGTGGACGCCAATATCTCAGACCTCAAATACTCAGTAAGTTCATGTAAGCACTTTTTTCTTCCTTTTTTTCCTGCCAAAAACGATCGGCCGCTTGAGAGGTGCCACCCACAGCCTTGCAATGGGCTCAGTACCCGAAATCCTGGCTTTAATTGTCAGGTGCATAATTCTGCATTTACTGTATTTTTCGGAATGTTTTTTCTGAAACCTTTCTGTATTTAAGCTCCCATTTTCTTCTTTTAAAAGGAACTCCCTCCGTATCTGTGCAAGCTGGAGGTCACCTTCCAGAAAGGTAACCGTTTGAAGAATCTGAATCTTTGCCGAATGCTGTCCTATTATTGTTGTTTTTATTTTTTCTTTAATAATATTTTTTATTTTTCCCCACAAACATCCGTACATATACCATGTTGTCAAAACATCCTTAGTTATGCATCCTTAGTTATGCATTTATACCCCAAATATCATAAATCTACATCCTTAGTTTGCTCCTTTTATACTTTTATTTCCCGTCTCAGGGAAATTAGGGAATTATCAGGGTAATCGGTAGTTGGGGAAATATTATTATTATTATAAGAACTGTGTTCAGTTCTGGAGACCTCACCTACAAAAAGATATTGACAAAATTGAACGGGTCCAAAGACGGGCTACAAAAATGGTGGCAGGTCTTAAGCATAAAACGTATCAGGAAAGACTTCATGAACTCAATCTGTAGAGTCTGGAGGACAGAAGGAAAAGGGGGGACATGATTGAAACATTTAAATATGTTAAAGGGTTAAATAAGGTCCAGGAGGGAAGTGTTTTTAATAGGAAAGTGAACACAAGAACAAGGGGACACAATCTGAAGTTAGTTGGGGGAAAGATCAGAAGCAACATGAGAAAATATTATTTTACTGAAAGAGTAGTAGATCCTTGGAACAAACTTCCAGCAGATATAGTAGATAAATCCACAGTAACTGAATTTAAACATGCCTGGGATAAACATATATCCATCCTAAGATAAAATACAGAAAATAGTATAAGGGCAGACTAGATGGACCATGAGGTCTTTTTCTGCTGTCAGTCTTCTATGTTTCTATGTTCATACAGTGGTTCTCTACCAGTGACGGGCTACCAAAATTTTTAGCACCACACTGTGGGTGTGGCTTCTGCAGGACACCCTGCATTTTCTTTCAACATCTTTCAGTGCAAATTGGGTGCTCTGGGGTGGAGCTCCATTTTCGCTACCCCACTGCGTTCCCCACCCCCAATCTGGGCAGTAGCCCACCCCTGGCCACACCCATCATGGCTGTTAGAATGTCTAGGTCAGTGTTTCCCAACCTTGGCAACTTGAAGATATTTGGACTTCAACTCCCAGAATTCCCCAGCCAGCAAATGCCAGCATTTGCTTGCTGGGGAATTCTGGGAGTTGAAGTCCAAATATCTTCAAGTTGCCAAGGTTGGGAAACACTGGTCTAGGTCAGGGGTCTCCAACCGCCGGTCCGCGGACCGGCACCGGGCCGCTGGGGGTTTTCAGCCGGTCCGCGGCGCCAGGGCCCCCTCGGCCTTTCCGCGCTGCCCACCGCCCGCCCGATTTGCCCCCTCTGCTCCTCTGCCACCTCCTGCCTTTCACCGCAGCTCCTCCCGCACCCGGAACGCACGCCCTGCCCGCCTCACATTTGCCGAGAGGACTTTCGCCCCGGGCTCTCAGCAAGGGGGCTGCATGAGAGGCGGGGCCGGCGGAAGGTGATATTCAATGTCGGGGGCGCACGGGCGGTCTTGCGCGCTCCCTATCTCCCTGCTAGCCCACTCGGAATACTGTATTCAAAATAAGAAAAGCCTTCGCCGGCAAAGGCTTTTCTTATTTTGAATACGTATTCCGAGTGGGCTAGCAGGGAGATAGGGAGCGCGCGCAAGACCGCCCGTGCGCCCCCGACATTGAATATCACCTTCCGCCGGCCCCGCCTCTCATGCAAACCCCCTTGCTGAGAGCCCGGGGCGAAAGTCCTCTCGGCAAATGTGAGGCGGGCAGGGCGTGCGCGCGTCACCGCTGAGAAGAACGGAGAGAGAACGAGAGTGAGTGAAAGCAACAGACAGCAAGATAGAGAGAAAGTGAGAAAGAGAGAGTGAGAGAAAGGGGGGGAGAGAAAGAGATAGCAAGAGAGAGAGAACAAGAGAGAGAAAGAGCGTGAGAAACAAAACAAGAGAGAAAGAGAGAGAGAGAGAAAGCAAAAGAGACAGAAAGAAAACAAGAGAGAGAAAGTGAGAAGAAGAGAGAGAAAGAGGGGGAGAGAGAGAGAAAGAGAGAGGGGGGAGAGAGAGAAAGAGAGGGAGAAAGAGAGGGAAAGGGGGGAGAGATAGCAAGAGAGGGAGAGAGAAAGAGAGAGGGAAAGGGGGAGAGAGGGGGGAGAGAAAGAGGAGATAAAGGAAGAGGAGAGAGAGAAAGGAAGAGAAAGAAAGAAAGAGGGATAGAAAGAGAGAGAGAGTGAGAGATGCTCAGTGAGCCTTTCTTTGAAGTTGCCTTTCTTTCTTTCTTTCTTTCTTTCTTGCTCTTTTTCTTTCTCTCTTTTACCTTTCCTTCCTCTATTTCTTTTCTTTCTCCTTCCTACCTTCTTCCCTCCCTCCCTCCAGTCCTTCCTCTCTTACTCTCCCCTTTCATAAGTTTCCTTGCTTCCTTCCTCTGTTCCTGTCCCTTCCCTCTTTCCTTCCTTCTTTCTTCCTTCCTTCCTTCCTTTCCTCCCTTCCTTTCCTCCCTCCATTTCTTGCTTTCCTTTTCCTTCCTCCCTTCTTTCCTCCCTCATTCCCTTCTTTCACTCCTTCCTCTCTTACTCTCCCCTTTCACACCTTTCTTTGCTTCTTTGCACCCTTCTTCTGTTCCTGTACCTTCCCTCTTTCCTTCCTTCCTTCCCACCCTCCGTCCATTCATTCACCCATTCCTCTCTTGATCGCCCCTTTTACGGCGCCGCTGACAGCTAGCTCCCCCCCCCCCCACCGGGCCATGGAAAACTGGTCTAGTTGAAAGCCGGTCCCTGGTGCAAAAAAGGTTGGGGACCTCTGGTCTAGGTAATACAATAAGCCTTCAACAAACTTTAAGTAGAGTTAATGTAGCGATGAGGGTTAGTCAGTCAATAAATCAGACAGCATATTATATACAGATAGGCAAAAACAATAGTAGTTACACAGTCCAATATCACACACATATAATCCTAATAATGATTTGCAAACCAGGCTATCGCACACAGCAAATATAAATCCCTCTGGTACAAACTCCCCCAAGAGAAATATCTTTGGCTCCCCCTTATGGCCAACCAGCACATGTCTCTTAAAGGTACAGTCTTAAACTTACATTGTTAACCTATGTATTGCAACACCCAACATAACTATATACAGTATACAGTTTTCCCCAAGACCGCCCGTGAGAGTCAAATTTCCGCAAAGTAGAGATGCGGAAGTAATTATACTATTTTTGGCTGCAAACAGTATCACAGGACATCCCCTAACTACACTTTAAACCCCTAAATTGCAATTTCCCATTCCCTTAGCAATCTTTAGATTATTACTCACCATTATTACTGGTACTCACCATTGAAGAAGATACTTAATGATTCTGATATTTATTAACATAATTTATTAACAATAATTTGGCGATGGCGTATGACGTCACGGGCGGGAGAAAACATAGTGTAGAAAAAAGCCCTACGAAATATTTTTTAATTAATATTTTTTGAAAAACCGTGGTACAGTGTTCCCTTGATTTTCGCAAGTTTGAACTTCGCGAATAGCCTATACCACGGTTTTTCAAAAATATTAATTAAAAATTACCTTGTGGTTTTTTTCTATACCATGGTTTTTCCCGCCCGATGACGTTATACGTCATTGCCAAACTAATAATTTTTGCAAATAAATAACAAAAAATAATAATTATTGTTAATCAATGGTGAGTACCAGTAATAATGGTGAGTAAATGCTTGTTAAGAGAATGGGAAATGGTAATTTAGGGGTTTAAAGTGTTAAGGGAAGGCTTATGATACTGTCCATAGCCAAAAATGGTGTATTTACTTCCGCATCTCTACTTCGCGGAAATTGGACTTTCGCGGGCGGTCTCGGAACGCATCCCCCGCGAAAATCAAGGGAACACTGTATAAACTTTTCGCGAATATCGGACCTGCGAAAGTCAAGGGCCATGCCCACCCTGCAATCGGGCAGAGAACCTGTTGTTGAAATTTTTGAAGCCCACCCTGGCTGCCGACTCCCCCACCCCACAGCAGCTGCCGATAACTTCCCCCGTGTCCTCAGCAACAATCGAATTCTTGTGTCCCTCAGAATGCCAGTGTGAGGGTGAAGACAAACGTATCCCTCTCCTTCAAGAGGTGTTTGAGGCCTTTCCCCACACGCCGGTCAACATCGACATCAAAGTGAACAACGACCAGCTGGTTAAAAAGGTGAGTCCTCTCTCTCTCTCTCTCCTCATTCCACCTCCTTCTGCTTTTAAGTTCCTATTTATTTATTTATTCATTCATTCATTGATTTGTTTTGATTTGATTTGATTTGATTTGATTTGATTTGATTTGATTTGATTTGAATGCCGCCCCTCTCCACAGACTCGGGGTGGCTAACAACAGTGATAAAAAACAGCATGTAACAATCCAATAATAAACAACTAAAAAACCCCTTATTATAAAACCAAACAAACATACAAACATACCATGCATAAATTGTAAGGCCTAGGGGGAAAGAATATCTCAATTCCCCCATGCCTGGCGGCAGAAGTGGGTTTTAAGGAGCTTACGAAAGGCAAGGAGGGTGGGGGCAATTCTAATCTCTGGGGGGAGTTGGTTCCAAAGGGCCGGGGCCGCCACAGAGAAGGCTCTTCCCCTGGGTCCCGCCAAACGACATTGTTTAGTTGACGGGACCTGGAGAAGGCCCACTCTGTGGGACCTAACTGGTCGCTGGGATTCGTGCAGCAGAAGGTGGTCCGGTGCCATGAAGGAAACTGATCGGCAACCAATGCAGACTGGTGTAACATGGGCATATTTGGGAAAGCCCATGACTGCTATCACAGCTGCATTCTGCACGATCTGAAGTTTCCGAACAT
The DNA here is from genome assembly GCF_031021105.1 of Erythrolamprus reginae. Lineage (NCBI taxonomy): Eukaryota > Metazoa > Chordata > Lepidosauria > Squamata > Dipsadidae > Erythrolamprus > Erythrolamprus reginae. Next base: position 420,168,215 of record NC_091950.1, on the reverse strand, counting down.
TTTTCAAAGGTAGCCCCAAAGGTTGGCCCAATTGTGGCTTTCAAGCAGGACAACAGTGGTCAGTATGTGTTCTGCCCCCCAGCTACGGACCAGAGAACATGTAGATGTTCCATGCTTTGCCTGCTTTTCTACTTGCTACCCCCTCCAACAATCAGCTGTGCTTCAGAAGCAGAGCCCCAACCATCTCCAACCTCAAAACCGGCAAGTGAACGAATGTGCTGAAGCTGACCAGGCGAAGGGCTCCGAGGATCAGCTGTGCCTTTGAAGGTGTTTTTCAGCCGCAAACACGAGCTAAGCGATCTTCCGTGCTTTGCCTGCTTTTGCGCTTGCTGCTCCTTCCAACAATCAGCTGTGCTTCAGAAGCAGAGCCCCATAATTTTCCCCATTTTTCTAGTTCAATTGTGTAGCCAAAATTCATTCCCCAGCTTGTCATATTCTCTTTTACAATTTCCACTTTTGTCTCATAACGAATCAAAAATTTATATATTTTACCTATTATGGATGTAACTATTGGCGGACGACAAAATCGACTGCATTCAAGGAAAACCAATTAAAAATTGGTTGGCTGCATAGCTAGAGGTATAACAAGCAGGAAGAGGGAGGTTATGATCCCACTATATAGAGCGCTGGTGAGACCCCATTTGGAATCCTGTGTTCAGTTCTGGAGACCTCACCTACAAAAAGATATTGACAAAATTGAACGGGTCCAAAGATGGGCTACAAGAATGGTGGAAGGTCTTAAGCATAAAACGTATCAGGAAAGACTTCATGAACTCAATCTGTATAGTCTGGAGGACAGAAGGAAAAGGGGGGACATGATCGAAACATTTAAATATAGTAAAGGGTTAAATAAGGTCCAGGAGGGAAGTGTTTTTAATAGGAAAGTGAACACAAGAACAAGGGGACACAATCTGAAGTTAGTTGGGGGAAAGATCAAAAGCAACATGAGAAAATATTATTTTACTGAAAGAGTAGTAGATCCTTGGAACAAACTTCCAGCAGACGTGGTAGATAAATCCACAGTAACTGAATTTAAACATGCCTGGGATAAACATATATCCATCCTAAGATAAAATACAGAAAATAGTATAAGGGCAGACTAGATGGACCATGAGGTCTTTTTCTGCCGTCAGACTTCTATGTTTCTAAAAATGTTTTACTGGTGGCACCTATCGCCAGAAAGACTATCAAAAATGTTCCCAAAAACCTCTCCAATATGTTGGAAGTGTAAAAAAGAAAGAGGCACATTCTACCACCAGTAGAAAAACGGAAGAAAACATAATAATTAAAAAAATACTAGACTGTGCGGAGATGGACAGGCTATCCAAAAGATTAGAGGGAAAGGAAGAATCAGATTACTATAAAACATGGGCAAAATTTTATGATTGGCTAAAGAAAAGAACAATAAAGAAATAAATAAAAATGTATGCAAAGCAACACGTCAAATAAAAGAATTCAAAAATTAATATTATGTAAAAGAAGTGAAATTCTCTGATCAAATATCCAAAAAGTGGGGAAACTTTCATTTCCCAAATGTTGTATGTATATGTTTTTATGTATGTTTTTTCTTTTGTCTTGTATGTCATATTTGTAAAAACACACACACACACACACACACAAAAATAGAAGCAGAGCCCCAAACATCCCCAACCTCAAAACCAGTGAGCAAATGAATTGGCTGAAGCTAAGGACTAGCCAGAGAATACCAGATAGACAGAAACTGCCCCCATTTTTCTCCCCAAAAACTATGCTCCGAAAAATGTGATAATGTAGGAACAAGACCCGGGGTGGCGCAGCAGGAAGAGTGCTGAACTGCAGGCCACTGAAGCTGACTGTAGATCTGAAGGTCAGCGGTTCCAATCTCATCACCGGCTCAAGGTTGACTCAGCCTCCCATCCTTCCGAGGTGGGTCAAATGAGGACCCGGATTGTGGGGGCAATAGCCTTGCTCTGTTAAAAAAGTGCTATTGCTAACATGTTGTAAGCCGCTCGGAGTCTAAGGAGAGGGTGGCATAAAAATCGAATGAATGAATGAATGAATGAATGAATGAATGAATGAATGAATGAATGAATGAATGAATAACCCAACTGAAATTGTCAAGAGCAGAATTTTTTAAAAAACACTCAAGGCACCTTCTTTCATCTATGGTGGTTATGTCCAGAGACAAGAAAATATTGGAAAAAAATAAATAATCGGTTGTGTCAAATAACAAATACAAAAATAGAATATACGCCAGAGTTTTGTCTACTGGGTATTATGAGAGGTACCTGTTCTAAAAATGTAAAATATTTAAGCTTGCATATTACAACAGCTGCAAGGATTGTATTTGCACAGAACTGGAAAAATCCGCAAATACCTGAAGACAAGGAGATCATCAAGAAAATATACGACTGTGCAGAGATGGACAGATTGACAATGGAGCTTAATAATCGAAAAGAATCGGACTATTATGAAACCTGGACAAAATGGTACCAATGGACAAAAAAAGAAACTTAAAAGAAGCATTGAAATAAAATATTAAGAAATTTAAAAGCAATTACAAGACAATATTGATAGGAATGTATACAGTGAACCCTCGAGTTTCGCGTCCTCAAGTATCGCGAAAGGGCTATTTCGCGAGTTTTCAACCCGGAAGTAAATTCCACCATCTGCGCATGCGTGCCCTTCCACGCATGCGTAGATGGTGGAGTTTCCCCGCCGGGCAGAGGATTCCCTGGGTCTTCCCCCTTCCCCCAGAGGCTTCCCTGGGACACCCCAGCTCCGCTCCCCAGCTGGGAAGCGGCCCCAGCAACAGCGTGGGCGGGCGGGCGGTGCCCGCGCACTTGGGGACATCCCAGCTCCGCTCCCCAGCTGGGAAGCGGAGCTAGGGAGTCCCCACCGCGCGCGCGTTGCTGGGGAAAGCGCGCGCGCTTGGGGACATCCCAGCTCCGCTCCCCAGCTGGGAAGCGGATCTAGGGAGTCCCCACCGCGCGCGCGTTGCTGGGGAAAGCGCGCGCGCTTGGGGACATCCCAGCTCCGCTCCCCAGCTGGGAAGCGGAGCTAGGGAGTCCCCAAGCGCGCGCGCACCCCAGGCACGAGCAACGGGGTGGGCGGGCGAAGGGCGGGCGGCAGTGGAAGCAAAAACTCCCCAGCTGGGAAGCGGAGCTAGGGAGTCCCCACCGCGCGCGCGTTGCTGGGGAAAGCGCGCGCGCTTGGGGACATCCCAGCTCCGCTCCCCAGCTGGGAAGCGGAGCTAGGGAGTCCCCAAGCGCGCGCGCACCCCAGGCACGAGCAACGGGGTGGGCGGGCGAAGGGCGGGCGGCAGTGGAAGCAAAAACACCATCTGCGCACGCGCAGATGGTGTTTTTACTTCCGCACCGCTACTTCGCTAAAAATCGATCATCGCGTGGGGTCCTGGAACGGAACCCTCGCGATGATCGAGGGTTCACTGTATATGATGTAGATTCATCTGTAAATATGATCATGTACTTTTTTAAAAAAATTGAAAAACTTAATAAATATATATTTTTTTAAAAAATGGAATGAATGAATGAATAAATAAATAAATAAATAACCCAACTCAAATTGTCAAGAGCAGAATTTTTAAAAATAATCTGTTTGTTTCTCTATTGACCGTAGGTTTCCGAGTTGGTAAGGTCTTACAAACGAGAACATTTGACGGTTTGGGGCAGCGCCAGCCATGAGGTTGTGGAAAAGTGTCAGAACGAGGTAAATGGAGAATGATATAGACCAGTGATGGCGAACCTATGGCACGGGTGCTACCGGTGGCACGTGGAGCCATATCTACTGGCACACAAGCCGTTGCCCTAGCTCAGCTCCAACGTGCATGTGTGTACTGGCCAGCTGATTTTTGGCTCGCACAGAGGCTCTGGAAGGGTGTTTTTGGCTTCCAGAGGGCCTCCAGGGGGATGGGGGAGGGTGTTTTTACCCTCCCCCAGCTCCAGGGAAGCCTTTGGAGCCTGGGGAGGGCGAAACATGACCCTACTTGGGCCCACCAGAAGTTGGGGAAATCGGCCGTTTCCAGCCTCCAGAGGGCCTCTGGGGGGGGGGGACTGTTTTCGCCCTCCCCAGGCATTGAATTATGGGTATGGGCACTTGGGCATGTGCAGTAGCGCGTGCGCACATTCTTTTGGTACCCAAGGAAAAGGTTTGCCATCACTGGTGTAGGATGTCCTGCCTAAGCAGGGGGTTGGACTAGAGGACCTCCAAAGTCCCTTCCAACTCTTGTTATACAGTTATCAACTTTTCAGCAACTTTCCCTAAAACGAGAAGTCTGTGCAATAACAGGGTTGAAGCCCACCATGAACTAATCTCCCTGTGATGTCCCTGGGTTTTTCTCCCTTCAGAACTGCCACATTCCCACCCTTTTCTGCCTGCGCCGTGTCCTCCTCCTCCTCGGACTCTTCTACACTGGCCTCCTTCCTTTCTTCCCGCTCGTGGAGGAATTCCTGGAGATCCCCATGCCTTCCATCATTCTCAAGTAAGTGGCTTTTCGGGTGATCTTCGGGTTCTGCGGCTTTGGCCACAAGCAAGCTTTGTATCATGGAGAAGTCCTCTTCCTCTGGAAAGCCAGTCGGGATGTTCGCCCTCCAGTGGACCAACGGGGAAGTGCCTGCTTCTCTTGGTGGAAGGCCATCCCCAGTGGATTTGGCGCCAGGATCGTAGGAAGGCGCGCCTGCATCCGTTTGACTGGTTTTTATATAAATGGGTTTTATCGGGGTTGGGTTTTTTAGAGATTATATTTGACTTTCTTTTTATTGCTGTATATTTTGTATTATGTTATATTATATTATATTATTTTTATTTTATTTTATTTTATTTTATTTTATTTATTGTATTTGTATGCCGCCCCTCTCCGTAGACTCGGGGCGGCTAACAACAGTAATAAAAACAGCATATATCAATTCAATATTAAAACAGTTAAAAACCCTTGTTATAAAACCAAACATACATACAGCCATATCATGCATAAAATTGTAAAGGCCTAGGGGGAAAGAGTATCTCAGTTCCCCCATGCTTGGCGGCAGAGGTGGGTTTTAGGAAGCTTACGAAAGGCAAGGAGGGTGGGGGCAATTCTAATCTCAGGGGGGAGTTGGTTCCAGAGGGCTGGGGCCGCCACAGAGAAGGCTCTTCCCCTGGGTCCCTCCAAGCGACGTTGTTTAGTTGACGGGACCCGGAGAAGATCCACTCTGTGGGACCTAACTGGTCGCTGGGATTCGTGCAGCAGAAGGCGGTCCCTGAGATTATTTATTTATTTACAGTGGTACCTCTACCTAAGAACGCCTCTACTTTAAGAACTTTTCTAGATAAGAACCAGGTGTTCAAGATTTTTTTTGCCTCTTCTTAAGAACCATTTTCTACTTAAAAATCCAAGCTGGGAAAAATTTCCCAGGAAATTTGAGAGCAGCACAAAGGCCCAGTCAGTTTCCTGCCATTCCCCCTTTAATCCCGGCCATCTGGGCTGCCAGAGGAGTCTTTTGGTGACACTTATGGAGGCTTTGGCAGTCCAGAGCAAACGAAGCATTTTCCTTTCTCGGGGCGCTTGGAGAGAGAATAAACCTCTGCCAGTGCCCAGAGAAAAGAAACGCTCCCTTCGCTCTGGGCAGCCGAGGAGTCACCACAGTGAAGGAAAAGCACTGGCTACAAAGCGAGCGAGCGAGAGGAGAAGGGAGCCCTTCAGCATGGGAAGGAAGAGGAAGCAGGTAGCAGCAGCAGCAGCAGCAGCAGCAGCCAGTGTATGGGAGGCAGTGGATGGGAGGCAGCCTCGCGCCAGGTGTGTTGGAGGCTCTTGCTCCTCCTTGCCGTCTCAGAGTCCCTCTTTTTTTTAAGCCTTAAACTTTTGGATTTTTTTGATTCCCCTCACCTCACCTTCTTCCTTTGGCAGCAACTCTCCTCCTCCTCGTCTTCCTCCTCCTCCTCCCCCCACCCAAATTCCGAGCTTTTATTTCTTTCCTAATGGGTTTGCATGCATTAGAAACATAGAAACATAGAAACATAGAAACATAGAAGACTGACGGCAGAAAAAGACCTCATGGTCCATCTAGTCTGCCCTTTTACTATTTCCTGTATTTTATCTTAGGATGGATATATGTTTATCCCAGGCATGTTTAAATTCGGTTACTGTGGATTTACCAAACACGTCTGCTGGAAGTTTGTTCCAAGGATCTACTACTCTTTCAGTAAAATAATATTTTATCATGTTGCTTTTGATCTTTCCCCCAACTAACTTCAGATTGTGTCCCCTTGTTCTTGTGTTCACTTTCCTGTTAAAAACACTTCCCTCCTGAACCCTATTTAACCCTTTAACATATTTAAATGTTTCGATCATGTCCCCCCTTTTCCTTCTGTCTTCCAGACTATACAGATTGAGTTCATGAAGTCTTTCCTGATATGTTTTATGCTTCAGACCTTCCACCATTCTTGTAGCCCGTCTTTGGACCCGTTCAATTTTGTCAATATCTTTTTGTAGGTGAGGTCTCCAGAACTGAACACAGTACTCCAAATGTGGTCTCACCAGCGCTCTATATAAGGGGATCACAATCTCCCTCTTCCTGCTTGTTATACCTCTAGCTATGCAGCCAAGCATCCTACTTGCCTTTCCTACCGCCCGACCACACTGCTCACCCATTTTGAGACTGTCAGAAATCACTACCCCTAAATCCTTCTCTTCTGAAGTTTTTGCTAACACAGAACTGCCAATGCAATACTCAGATTTAGGATTCCTTTTCCCCAAGTGCATTATTTTACATTTGGAAACATTAAACTGCAGTTTCCATTGCTTTGACCATTTATCTAGTAACGCTAAATCATTTACCATATTACAGACCCCTCCAGGAATATCAACCCTATTGCACACTTTAGAGTCATCGGCAAATAGGCAAACCTTCCCTACCAAACCTTCCCCTATGTCACTCACAAACATATTAAAAAGAATAGGACCCAGAACAGACCCTTGTGGCACACCGCTTGTAACCTGACTCTGCTCAGAGTACTCGCCATTAACAATAACTCTCTGATGTCTATGCTTCAGCCATCTTGAAATCCACTGAACTATCCAGGGATTAAGTCCAATCTTCACTAATTTATCTATCAGCTCTTTATGTGGAACCGTATCAAAGGCTTTGCTGAAGTCCAGATAGGCAATATCCACGGCACCACCTTGATCCAACATCTTTGTGACATAGTCAAAGAACTCAATGAGATTAGTCTGACACGATTTGCCTTCAGTAAAGCCATGCTGATTTGGGTCCAATAAGTTATTGTTTTTTAGATGCTGATTTATCCTCTTTTTGAGTAGAGTCTCCATCATTTTAACTACCACTGATGTCAAGCTAACTGGCCTGTAGTTTCCAGCTTCTTCTCTACTGCCCTTCTTGTGGATAGGCACAACACTGGCCATTCTCCAATCCTCAGGAACATCTCCTGTTAACAGGGATTGGTTAAACAAATCAGTCAGGGGGGTAGCAATGACAGATCTGAGTTCTTTAAGAACTCTGGGATGGATGCCATCTGGACCCATTGCCTTATTTATCTTTAATCTTTCAAGTTCTTCTAAGACATCGGCTTCTAAGATCACTGGAGCTGAATCTGTACAGCTGGAAGCAATGCTATATCCCTCTATAGTATTATTTTGTAAGGTGTCTTTTGAGAAAACTGAACAGAAGTAGCTATTGAAATGGTCAGCGATCTCCTTATTCCCATCAATGCATGTATTATTCCCGGTACTAAGCTTTGTGATGCTGCAGTTTTTCTTCTTCCTATCACTAATATATCTGAAGAAGGTTTTATCCCCCTTCTTTACAGATTTTGCTATTTCTTCCTCTTTTGAGGCTTTAGCAGCATATATTATCTTTATTTGCTTTTACATTGATTCCTATGGGAAAAATTGCTTATACTTAAGAACAGTTCTACTTAACAACCTGGTCATGGAATTAATTAAATTCTTACGTAGAGGTACCTCTCTCTCTCTCTCTCTCTCTCTCTCTCTCTCTCTCTCTCTCTCCCTCCCTCTCCCTCTCCCTCTCCCTCTCTCTCTCTCTCTCTCTCTCTCCCTATCTATCTATCTATCTATCTATCTATCTATCTATCTATCTCTATATCTGTCTGTCTGTCTGTCTGTCTGTCTATCTAATTTGACTTCTATGCCACCCAATCCCGAAGGATTCAGGGTGGCTTATAGCAGTATAAAATTACAATTAACAACAACGATAAAAAGAAGTCAAGTGGAAAAAAACCCTAATTTCTAAAATCATCATTAAAACTAAGATAATTTAATGGCATACATACTAATCATTCAAACCAATTCAAACACATGGACATGCTAGTGGTCGTTTTATGCTGTAAGCCGCCCCGAGTCCTTCGAGACTGGGCAGCATAGAAGTCGAATGAATGAATGAGTCAGTCAGTCAGTCAGTCAGTCAGTCAGTCAGTCAGTCAGTCAGTCAGTCAGTCAGTCAGTCAGTCAGTCAGTCAACAAACAAACAAAAATAAAATAAATAAAATAAAATAAAATAAATAAATGCGCATGGGAAGGGGGGAAGGGAGGGGGCAGGGATGATGGGCATGGGACTAGCGGGAAGAAAGGCAATACGCCGACTTTGTAAATGGAGAGGGTTGTAAAGTACGGTGAAGCGGTATATAAAGTCTAAGTGTTATTGCTACTGCAGATTTAACTCTGCCCATTGCCAGCAGTTCGATCCTGATTGGCTCAAGGTTGACTCAGCCTTCCACCTTTCCGAGGTTGGTGAAATGAGGACCCAGATTGTTGGGGGCAATAAACCGCTTAGGGCTGCAGATCAGTGTGAAGTGTTATATGTTAGTGCTATTGCTAACTGGCATTCTAATAATATAGAATGGAATGGAATGGAATTCTTTATTGGCCAAGTGTTATTGGACACACAAGGAATTTGTCTTTGGGGCCTATTTCGGTTGGCGGGCCCCAGGGGGAGAGCCTTCTCTGTGGCGGCACCGACTCTCTGGAACCAACTCCCCCCGGAGATCAGAACTGCCCCTACTCTTCCTGCCTTCCGTAAACTCCTCAAAACCCACCTTTGCCGTCAGGCATGGGGAAACTAAACATCTTCCCCTGGGCACGTTGAATTTATATATGGTATGCTTGTGTGTGTGTATGTTAGTATAGGGGTTTTTCTTAAATTTATAATATTTTAATTAATTGAATTATGTATTGGATTGTCTTTTCACTTGTTGTGAGCCGCCCCGAGTTTTCGGAGAGGGGCGGCATACAAATCCAAATAATAAATAAATAAATAAATGTAAAAGAAAATATACATTTGTCAAGAATCATGAGGTACAACACTTAATGATTGTCATAGGAGTCAAATAAGCAATCAGGAAACAATATTAATAAAAATCTTAAGGATACAAGCAACAGGTTACAGTCCTACAGTCATAAGTGGGAGGAGATGGGTGATAGGAATGATGAGAAAAAATTAATAATAATAATAATAATAATAATAATAATAATAATAATAATAATGCAGACTTAATAAATAGTTTGAGGGAATTATTTGTTTAGCAGAGTGATGGCGTTCGGGGAAAAACTGTTCTTGTGTCTAGTTGTCTTAGTGTGCAGTGCTTTGCAGCGAAGTTTTGAAGGTAGAAGTTAAAACAATTTATGTCTAGGATACATGGGGTCCGTAAATATTTTCCCTGCCCTTTTTTTGACTCGTGCAGCACTGTATACAGGTCCTCAGTGGAACAGTGTTCCCTCTAATTTATTTTTGGGGTGGGCGGAAAAGTATAGTGTCTGAGCGGCAGTCCCTTCGGGACTGGGCGGCACAGAAATAATAAATGAATGAATGAATGAATGAATGAATGAACGAACAAACAAACAAACAAACAAACAAACAAACAACCCACCCTGTTTTGGCTCAGAGAATTTCAAAATAAAATACTGTACTGTGTGTCTATAACAGTGAGCTCATAATAGGGCAACTCTATCAATATCAAAATGCCACTTAAATAGTTGAGCTAGTTTCAAACTAGATTTTGATTTTCTTTCTCTCTTCCTTACTCCCATTCTTTTTCTTTCTCTTTTCCTTCCTCTCTTTTTTCTATCTGTTTCTCTCTCTTCCTCTCTCTCTCCTTCCCTCTCACTCTTTCCCTCTCGGCTTCTGGGCAGGTTTGGAAAACTCTGAGTTGATGATGATTTTTAAGTGAGCGATTGCTCACTGCTCAGCTTAGAGGGAACTATGCAGTGGAAGGCAGGTTGGCAGCAATTGTTTTTTCTGCAGTTCTGATTCTCCTCCAAAGTCTGTGTTGGTCCTGTTGGGTTGCAGAACCGAACCAGGCAGTGATAGAGGTGCAGACGACAGACTCAATGATTCCTCTGTAGAACTGGATCAGCAGCTCCTTGGGCAGTTTCCTCAACATACCGCTTGCAGATATTTGAATGGTCACTAAAACGATTGGTTATAAGTCGAGAATGATTTGCAAATTGTCGCTTCTGTTGTTTCCATTGCAGGCTGAGAGAATCGGAGAAGATTTCGAAGGGCCAGCGATTCACCATACAGCTTATTGACGTGTAAGATCGCTTCCTTTTCTTGAGCTCTCTGTTTTATTCTTACTACACCTTTCTGCTATCTCTCCTCCATCATCTCCCCCTACACCTGCAATAAGCCTTACTTTACCAATTATACCTACCACCTGACACAGAGAGAGAGAGGGCCCAAAGTCTCCCTGCCGGTGTTCATTCTGTGTGACTAGAACTCCCAGTCTCCTGGTGATTGGCACAAAGTCAGCCAGTGGCTTTCATGCTTAAGACAGGACAAGAATTCACCATCTCCTGATCATTGGGCCAAAGTCACCCAGCCAGATTTCATGCCTACAAGAGGACTAGAACTCCCAGTCTCCTGGTGATTGGCACAAAGTCATCCAGCCGGTTTTCATGCTTAAGACAGGACTAGAATTCACCGTCTCCTGGTGATTTGCACAAAGTCACCCAGCCAGCTTTCATGCTTAAGACAGGACTAGAATTCACCGTCTCCTGCTGATTGGCCCAAAGTCACCCAGCCAGCTTTCATGTTTAAGACAGGACTAGAATTCACCGTCTCCTGGTGATTGGCCCAAAGTCACCCAGCCAGCTTTCATGCTTAAGACAAGACTAGAATTCACCGTCTCCTGCTGATTGGCCCAAAGTCACCCAGCCAGCTTTCATGTTTAAGACAGGACTAGAATTCACCGTCTCCTGGTGATTGGCACAAAGTCATCCAGCCGGTTTTCATGCTTAAGACAGGACTAGAATTCACCGTCTCCTGCTGATTGGCACAAAGTCACCCAGCCAGCTTTCATGTTTAAGACAGGACTAGAATTCACCGTCTCCTGGTGATTGGCACAAAGTCAGCCAGTGGCTTTCATGCTTAAGACAGGACTAGAATTCACCGTCTCCTGCTGATTGGCACAAAGTCAGCCAGTGGCTTTCATGCTTAAGACAGGACTAGAATTCACCGTCTCCTGGTGATTGGCCCAAAGTCACCCAGCCAGCTTTCATGCTTAAGACAGGACTAGAATTCACCGTCTCCTGCTGATTGGCACAAAGTCAGCCAGTGGCTTTCATGTTTAAGACAGGACTAGAATTCACCGTCTCCTGGTGATTGGCCCAAAGTCACCCAGCCAGCTTTCATGCTTAAGACAGGACTAGAATTCACCGTCTCCTGCTGATTGGCACAAAGTCAGCCAGTGGCTTTCATGCTTAAGACAGGACTAGAGTTCACCATCTCCTGGTGATTGGCCCAAAGTCACCCAGCCAGCTTTCATGCCTACAAGAGGACTAGAACTCCCAGTCTCCTGGTGATTGGCACAAAGTCATCCAGTGGCTCTCATGTTTAAGACAGGACTAGAATTCACCGTCTCCTGGTGATTGGCCCAAAGTCACCCAGCCAGCTTTTACGGCTAAGAAGGAATTCATCTTCTTCTGCTTTCTAGCCTGATGCTTTAACCACTAGACCACATTGTTTCTCCATTCTTCTGCCCATGTTTTGAAACTGTCGCACTGTTCCATCATGTCTGCAGTACTATCAGAGATTAGCTCAACCTGTGACATGCCCAGAGAATCTATTCCTGCTCACAAACCGCATTTATGACAAAAGACAGGCCAAGTGGAAACCGAGTTTCTCCCAGGTCTGTTAAAAACGGATGGGCAAGACCGTGACTGCATAACATCTGGCTCCATAAAATTCCTCATATATATATATCAATAAAATTAACTGCCTTGGAAATGGCCCTGGGTTGGGCCGAGAGGCAAATAAGGAGCTGTGATGTTCCTTCAATACACCAGGGTGATTTGATACAAAAATATGTAACTCTTCCCTGGTGCAGAGTTGAAGGGATTGGATACTGTAGCCTAGAGGATAATTCTCTGCCTTACAAGGCAAAGGTTGCAGGTTCAAGTCCCAGTGGGTATGGCTAGCTGATGAGGCCAAAATAAGGCGGAAATAGATCTATCCTAGTCTCCCTTAATTTTCAAATTCAGCAAAAAAACATGTGACACACACACACACACACACACACACACACATATATATAATTAATCTGCGGACACCATGCCGCTGGTAACAGTTATTTCAATGGACGACAGCATCCATGGAGGTCAAAAAAGTCAAAATGGCAGCCACAACAATGGTGCCGGCAAAAAAACAGGAGCCGGAATTGCCTCACGGACGCCACCTTGTCACTTTTTGATCCCAGTGGATTATATTAATGTTTATAAGCTATTGAAGTGCCATTTTAAAAGAAAAGTTCCTTCACAGTTGTTTTTTAAATCAATCTTTATTTTGGCGGGAAAGGGTAGTTGGCGGTTGAACATGGATTAACAATCTTCTCCTTGCCATGTTTTACAGATTGTTAATGAGGAAAACTTTATTTGATCACCTCACTGCTCGAGGAATTCAGGTATAGTATTATATGAGTGAGTGTGTGTGTGTGTGTGTGTGTGTGTGTGTATATGTGTATGTATATATATATGTCAATTTATTTTTTTATTTTTTTATATGTCACATGTTTTTTTGTTGAATTTGAAAATTAAGGGAGACTAGGATAGATCTATTTTGGCCTTATTTTGGCCTCATCAGCTAGCCATACCCACTGGGACTTAAACCTGCAACCTTTGCCTTGTAAGGCAGAGAATTATCCTCTAGGCTACAGTATCCAATCCCTTCAGCTCTGCACCAGGGAAGGGTTACATATTTTTGTGTCGATATATTTTATATATCCGACAGAAAAAAAAACATATAGCCCCTCCCTGCTACAAAGCTGAAGGGACCAGGTCCTGTGGCCTAGAGGTTAATTCAAAGCCCCAGGATCAAATCCCAGTAAGGGTATGGCTAGCTGATGAGGCCAGAACAAGGCCGAAATAGGGCTATCCTAATCTCCCCTAATGAAATTTTTTTTTTTTAGCAAAAACATGTGACACATACAGAATATAGTTGGCTATGAATAAATTAACTGCCTTGGAAATGGCCCTGAGTTGGGCCGAGAAGGAAAAAGGAGCTGTGATGTTCTTTCAATATACCAGGGTGATTCGACACAAAAATAATGAGCTGGGGTGGCGCACAGGTAGAGTGCTGTACTGCAGGCCACTGAAGCTGACTTGTAGATCTGAAGGTCAGCGGTTCAAATCTCATCACCGGCTCAAGGTTGACTCAGCCTTCCATCCTTCCGAGGTGGGTCAAATGAGGACCCGGATTGTGGGGGCAATAGGCTGGTTCTGTTTAAAAAAGTGCTATTGCTAACATGTTGTAAGCCGCCTTGAGTCTAAGGAGAAGGGCGGCATAAAAATCAAATAAATAAATATGTATGTATGTATGTATGTATGTATGTATGTATGTATGTATGTATGTATGTATGTATGTAACCCTTCCCTGGTACAGAGCTGAAGGGTCTGGATACTGTAGCCTAGAGGTTAAATCTCTGCCTTACAAGGCCAAGGTTGCAAGTTCAAGTCCAAGTGATGGTATGGCTAGCTGATGAGGCCAAAATAAGGCTGAAATAGATCTATCCTAGTCTCCCCATTTTACAACTTTCCCTGCCTCAGTTGTTGTTCTAAAGCGAATCGCGGGAGTTGTTAAGTTAGTCACCCAGTTACTAAGTGAACTTGGCACTCACAACACCCCCTCCAAATGTTGCGAGTGCTCTCGTCCACCTCTGGTCATGTCAGATTCTGAGAAGGATGAGCCAGGCCCCTCTGGATACCCTGGACCCTGGGGGTTGCCAGCTGATGCAGAGAGTGAGAGTGAGGGAGAAAGTGGCCTGAGTGAACCCAAGGAACCACCAGAGGAGGCTGATATGACAATGAGGGAGTGGTCCCAGTCAGAGGATGAGGAAGACATTAGAGAGGAAAGTCAATGGATTGACCCTCGCTGTAGGAGACTGCTGAGAAGGCGAGAGGAGCTGCATAGTAGAAGGTATTAACTTACAGCCTTACCTCTTTGGAGTGTGATGTCACTTCCAGGCAGTATAAATGTAAAATCAATCTGAGTATTGCATTGGCAGTTCTGTGTTAGCAAAAACTTCAGAAGAGAAGGATTTAGGGGTCGTGATTTCTGACAATCTCAAAATGGGTGAGCAGTGTGGTCGGGAGGTAGGAAAAGCAAGTAGGATGCTTGGCTGCATAGCTAGAGGTATAACAAGCAGGAAGAGGGAGATTGTGATCCCACTATATAGAGTGCTGGTGAGACCACATTTGGAATCCTGTGTTCAGTTCTGGAGACCTCACCTACAAAAAGATATTGACAAAATTGAACGGGTCCAAAGACGGGCTACAAGGATGGTGGAAGGTCTTAAGCATAAAACGTATCAGGAAAGACTTCATGAACTCAATCTGTATAGTCTGGAGGAAAGAAGGAAAAGGGGGGACATGATCGAAACATTTAAATATGTCAAAGGGTTAAATGAGGTTCAGGAGGGAAGTGTTTTTAATAGGAAAGTGAACACAAGAACAAGGAGGCACAATCTGAGGTGAGTTGCGGGAAAGATCAGAAGCAACGTGAGAAAATATTATTTTACTGAAAGAGTAGTAGATCCTTGGAACAAACTTCCAGCAGACGTGGTTGGTAAATCCACAGGAACTGAATTTAAACATGTCTGGGATAAACATAGATCCATTGTAAGATAAAATACAGGAAATAGTATAAGGGCAGAGTAGATGGACCATGAGGTCTTTTTTCTGCCGTCAACCTTCTATGTTTCTATCAATAAAGAGTGTGATTTTACCATGAAATAATGGACTTTTGGGTCGGTGGGTTTGCTCTGAATAGGGGTGGGTGGGGGGCATTTCAGAGGAAAGTGAGATGACTCCCAGCTGTTTCTTTCAGGTCTACATCTGGGTGTTGAACGATGACCAGGAATATAAGCGAGCCTTCGACCTGGGGGCCACCGGAGTGATGACCGACTACCCCACCAAGCTGAAGGAATTCCTCCACAACTATCCGGCGTGAGGCCCGGTAAAGCCGCCGGTGCCGGCGTCATTGCTTCTTCGGAAGAGACCCAACTGAACCCCAAGGAGAGGATCTACTCTTGAGTTTTTTTTCAGCAAGCGTCTACCTGCCGTTACACACTCTACAACCCGACAACTTGGTTTCGATGACCTCATTCTTAAAAGTCACGCCACGTCGCCGTATTCATCGGCGGCCCTCGATAGCGGGGTGGACTCATTCTCCTCCTTTGTAAATAGCTTGGTTTGAGTGGTCATCTTCTCAACTGGGTCCGTTGACGAGGCCGCGTGAAAAACTTTAGGGGGGAGGGACGGGGATGCGACGATGTGACCTCTTGGGGTGTCCACCGAAATCTTTCCAGCTAGATCCTTGGCATTGAAAGACATACGATGACCCCCTTGAACTTCTCCGTGAGTTTGAAAACGGATGTGTGACAGCACCTGAGACAACCACTCTAAATAGGGGACCCATGGCCAGTAAATAAAGTCCTCCTTGAATATACAGTGGTACCTCTACCTACAAATGCCTCTACTTATGAACTTTTCTAGATAAGAACCGGGTGTTCAAGATTTTTTGGCCTCTTCTCAAGAACCATTTTCCACTTACAAATCCGAGCCTCTGAAACTGTAACTGGGAAAGGCAGGGAGAAGCCTCCGTGGGGCCTCTCTAGGAATCTCCTGGGAGGAAACAGGGCCAGAAAAGGCGGGGAGAAACCTCAGTGGGGCCTCTAGGAATCTCCTGGGTGGAAACAGGCTGGGAAAAGGCGGGGAAAAGCCTCCATGAGGCCTCTCTAGGAATCTCCTGGGAGGAAACAGGGCAGGAAAAGGCAGGGAGATGCCTCCAAGGGGCCTCTCTAGGAATCTCCTGGGAGGAAACAAGGCCGGAAAAAGCAGGGAGAAGCCTCCATGGGGTCTCTCTAGGAATCTCCTGGGAGGAAACAGGGTCGGAAAAGGCGGGGAGAAGCGTCCATGGGGCCTCTCTAGGAATCTCCTGGGAGGAAACAAAGCCGGAAAAAGCAGGGAGAAGCCTCCATGGGGCCTCTCTAGGAATCTCCTGGGAGGAAACAGGGCCTCCACCTTCCCTGTGGTTTCCCCAATCGCACACATTATTTGCTTTTACATTGATTCCTGTGGGAAAAATTGCTGCTTCTTACTAACTTTTCTACTTAAGAACCTGGAACGAATTAAGTTCGTAAGTAGAGGTACCACTGTATATCAGAGGCGGCTTCCTGCGGAGAACAACTATTGTTGTAGTGTCGTTGTTGAATTTGTAGCTGTGCCTAGCGAGTTTAGGGCAGGATCGTCCCAAGAATTAATACATTATTAGACCAAGGCTGTCCACTTGAAGGCCGATGGACCGCTTGAAGGCCAATGGACTTCAACTCCCAGAATTCTGGGGGGCTGACTGAGGGATTCTGGGAGTTGAAGTCCACCAGTCTTTAAAAATGGCAAAGATCAGGCAGCCTTCCAATGGAGACTTCCTACATCTGTGTGCTTGTTCTAATCTCCAATCTAGAATGGTTGTCCCTCAACCTTGGCTGCTGAAAGATTGGGTGGACCTCAACTCCCAGACTTCCAGGGATGCTGACTGAGGGATTCTGGGAGTTGAAGTCCACCCATCTTCAAATGGCCGAGGTTGAGGAAACCCCGATCTCGAACTGTGGCAATAGTGTTGCGATTAGTTGAATATGTAGGGTCAGGGTTATTTGGGTAATTTATTGTAGGAGACCATAGTAGCTGCAGCATAGAGTCTAATACGTCAGTCAAGTGTTTTAAGACAAATTCTGTCGTCATGAGCTGCGATGGAAAAGAGGTTTAATAACGGGGGGAATTTGGATATTAGTGCAAGAGATAAAAAGGTATTTTTTAATTTAATTTCTTTCTTTGTTGACAAATCCGAATACCGTATTTTTTGGAGTGTAAGATGCACCCCCCCCCCAAAAAAAAAGAGGGTGAAAATGTTGGGGCGTCTTATACATTGAATACAGCCATTTTTGGCCTCCAGAAGTCCCACCCCTGCATCCCATTATTGCAAAAAATGGGCCTTTTTTGGTAAAAAATAGGGTGTGCAGAAGGTTTGGGTGGCATGCAAAGTCTCTTGGGGGCTGGGGCAAAAACACCCCAGTTTTTGTGGGGGGGAAAGGGTAAAAAACAGGCTGCTTTTTGCAAAAGTGGGGGCGTTTTTGCCTTCCCCCAGGAGCACTTTGCATGCCTTATAAGCCCTCTGCGCACCCCATTTTTGCAAAATAACAGGCGAAAAATGGGCTGGGTTGTTTTTTTTTGCAAAAATGGGCTGGTTTTGCCTTCCCCCCCAGGCTCCAGGGGCACTCTGCAGGCTTCCCAAACCCTCTACGTGCCCCATTTTACACCCAAAAAAAGGGTGAAAAGGGTCTGTTTTTGCAAACAACGGGCGCGTTTTTGCAAAAATAAACCAGGGTACGAGGAGGATTTGGGAAGCGTGCAGAGTGCTTCTGGGGTTCGGGGGGGACAAAAACTTTTTTTCTTACTTACCTCTTTGAAATCTTGCTGTGTCTTATAGTCCAAAAAATACGGTATATACCAGTGATGGCGAAACTACGGCACGCGGAGCCATATTGGAGGGCACGCAAGACATTGCCTTATGCCAGTAATGGCGAACCTATGGTACGGGTGTCACAGGTGCCACGCAGAGCCATATCTGCTGGCACGTGAGCCATTGCCCTAGCTCAGCTCCAACCTGCGTGTGTGTGCCGGCCAGCTGATTTTTGGCTCACAGAGGCTCTGGGAGGGTGTTCTTGGCTTCCAGAGAGCCTCCAGGGGGATGGGAGAGGGCATTTTTACCCTCTCCCGGCTCCAGGGAAGCCTTTGAAGCCTGGGGAGGGTGAAACACCAGCCTACTGGGCTCACCAGAAGTTGGGAAACAGGCCATTTACAGCTTCCAGAGGGTGGGGGAAGCTGTTTTCATCCTCCTCAGGCATTGAATATGGGTGTGGGCACTCGTGTATGTGCAATATTGGGCACGCATGCTCTTTCAGCACCCGAGGTGGTTCACCATCACTGCCCTATGCCATCTCCAGCCATTTGCACACTAGTCAGCTGATTTTCGGCCTTGGGGAAAGCTGTTTCGCCCTCTGGAGGCTTCAAGGAAGCTTCCCTGAAGCCCTGGAATGCGAAAATCCACCCAACGGGCAAACTGGAAGTTTAGAAAAACGGACTTGCTCGTTGTGCTGTTTTTTGCACTCCGGAGTGCGAAAAACAGCACAACGGGCAAACAGGAAATTCAGAAAAACGGGCTTCCAGTTTGCCTGTTGTGCTGTTTTTTGCACTCCAGGGCTGCAGGACGCTTCCCTGAAGGTTCCAGAGTGCGAAAAACAGCACAACGGGCAAACTGGAAGCCCGTTTTTCCGAACTTCCGATTTGTCCGTTTGGCAGTTTTTCACCATCCCAGGCTTCGGTGAGGCCTGTGTGCATGCGCGGGGAGGGGGGGATTGTGCACATGCGCAGAGGGCAGCACGGGGTGTGTGCAAGTGTGGGGGGAAGGGAATGGGTGTGGGCACATGTGCCTGTGCTAACACATGCACACCCACCCTTTGGCACGCAAACCAAAAACGGTCCGCCGTCACTGGTACATACAGTCAACAGATTTAGGTTGGGCTGCCTCTTAATGTGACTAGATCTCACTGAGTTGGCAATCCATCCCAGATCAAACTTTTTCAGCATTTTTCTTTTTTTCTTTTTCTTGTTAAAATTAGCACACTTCGTGGCCAGTCTTAGAAATACCTCTTGCCCTTCGTATTGCCGCGAGATACAGTTGCTTAAATAGAAATGCCGTCCTAGAAAACTTTGGCCCCAGTGTTGAAAAATATCTGCTTTGGCAAACGTCCTTTGGTTACTTGATCTCTGTGGCCACACGGCTGTCAGATGGAGAAAATAGAATCTTTCTTTTTCTTTCTTTCTTTCTTTCTTTCTTTCTTTCTTTCCTTCCTTCTTTCCTTCTTTCTCTTTCCTTCCTTCCTTCCTTCTTTCTTCTTTTTTCTCTCTTTCCTTCCTTCCTTCTTTCCTTTCTTTTTTTCTCTCTTTCCTTCCTTCCTTCTTTCCTTTCTTTTTTTCTCTCTTCCTTCCTTCTTTCTCTCCTTCCTTCCTTCTTTCTTTCTTTCTCTCTTTCCTTCCTTCCTTCCTTTCTTCCTTCCTTCCTTCTTCCTTCTTTTCTCTCTCTTTCTTTCTTTCTTTCTTTCTTTCTTTCTTTCTTTCTTTCTTTCTTTCTTTCTTTCTTTCTTTCTTTCTTTCTTTCTTTCTTTCTTGGTGATTGTTTTTTTAAAGGTAAGCAGACTGGGGGAAGCAGACTATAAGGCCCCGGATGCAGGACGAATATGCCCTTAAAACGTGGGGAGAAGTTGTGGAATGTCTTTTTTTAGAAAGAAGAATGTAGATTTCGTACTCTGCTTCTCTGTAGCGATTCCTGAGCTTGGCTTTTAATCTGTACTGCAACCTATGTAGCAGTTTGGGGATTAGAGCATTAAAAAAACAATACAAACCTCTTCCACCATCCATGTGCCGACATCTGTATTGCTTTTCTTCAAACGCCCTGTTCAAAAAACATTCTCTCCCGCGTGTTCAGATATATCCAGTGGTAGGCTGAAGCCGGTAGGGGTCAATGTGGCGTCCCGATAGCGAAAATCTTGCTCCACACGCAGCTCCAGCTGACCAGTGGACAGATGCGCATGTCAGTGTGAGATTCGGCTTCTGCACATATACCGGAAGAGAAATCTTGCATGAGGATGCGTGCATAAGCAGGATTTTGGTGATTTTCGCCCAATTTTTGCCTCCACACATGCACAGAAGCAAAAAATCAGCAAAATTCACCTAAATCTCACTCATGCACACATCATCACACAAAATTTGTCTCCTGGCACATGGACAGAAGCTGAATCTCGCGCCGGCGTGTGTGTTCACAGAGAGGGGCAGCATACAAATCTAAATAATAAATAAATAAATAAATAAATAAATAAATAAATAAACAAACAAACAAACAAAACAAACAAACAAAACAAACAAACAAACAAACAAACAAACAAACAGTGATGAGGAGCCCTTCACTGGATATATTAGGTTTTTCCGCTCTGGTTTCTGGTCCAAAGTACTTGATGACCACAACTTAGTATGGTAGGACAGATGGTCCTCGACTTGCAATCATTCATTTAGTGACCGTTCAAGGTTACAACAATGCTGGAAAAAGTATTGTTTTTCACGTTGACAACCGTTGCAGCATTCCACATGATTATGTGATCAAAATTCAGATGCTCGGCAACCGACTCATAGAAACGTAGAAGATTGACGGCAGAAAAAGACCTTCTGGTCCATCTAGTCTGCCCTTGTACTATTTCCTGTCTTTTATCTTAGGATGGATCTATGTTTATCCCAGGCATGTTTAAATTCAGTGACTGTGGATTTACCAACCACGTCTGCCAGGAGTTTGTTCCAAGCATCTACTACTCTTTCAGTAAAATAACATTTTCTCATGTTGCTTTTGATCTTTCCCCCAACTCACCTCAGATTGTGTCCCCTTGTTCTTGGGTTCACTTCCCTATTTAAAACACTTTCCTCCTGAACCTTATTTAATTCTTTTAACATATTTAAATGTTTCGATCATGTCCCCCCTTTCCCTTCTGTCCTCCAGATTATACAGATTGAGTCCCTGAAGTCTTTCCTGATACGTTTTATGCTTAAGACCTTCCACTATTTTTGTAGCCTGTCTTTGGACCCGTTCAGTTTTATCAATATTTTTTTGTAGGTGAGGTCTCCAGAACTGCCCCGAGTCTGCGGAGAGGGGCGGCATACAAATCTAATAGATAGATAGATAGATAGATAGATAGATAGATAGATAGATAGATAGATAGATAGATAGATAGATAGATATTTGTTTTCGTAAATTTTCACGGGTATATGTATGTAGATTGTTCTGAGTTCGGGTTTTGCCCTGTGTAATGTTTTGCATGTCTATGCGACGTTTCGGCGAAATCACATTCACCATCTTCAGGCTGTAGTTCCAATCTTTGTGTTGTTTTAAATGGAATGTTTGCAACTGACATTTCTTCCTAGTATGTAGTGTGGGGGTGGAGATTTGCTTTGAATGTAGCAAATAGATTGGGTGACCACGTTTCAGTGATCTGATTGGTTGGTGTAATCATAGTTATTAGAAGGAATGATATGGAGATTTTTTGAGGTGTTTTGTTTAAGGCTGATTTCCAAATATAAAATTCTAAAATCATAATTATTAGAAGGATTGACACTTCATAATAATCAGCATGTCAATCCTTCTAATAATTATGATTTTAGAATTTTATATTTGGAAATCAGCCTTAAACAAAACACCTCAAAAAAATCTCCATATCATTCCTTCTAATAACTATGATTACACCAACCAATCAGATCACTGAAACGTGGTCACCCAATCTATTTGCTACATTCAAAGCAAATCTCCACCCCCACACTACATACTAGGAAGAAATGTCAGTTGCAAACATTCCATTTAAAACAACACAAAGATTGGAACTACAGCCTGAAGATGGTGAATGTGATTTCGCCGAAACGTCGCATAGACATGCAAAACATTACACAGGGCAAAACCCGAACTCAGAACAATCTACATACATACATACATACATACATACATACATACATACATACATACATACATACATACATATATATATATATATATCAAGAATAGTCCTAAAAATGCGAGTTCCAGGTATATGCGTGAGTAATGAGGCAGCAGCCATCTCGATCACTGGAACATAGAAACTTTAATAAAATCACTTAGCTTTCGTTAGCCTGCTGCTAACTTCGTCAGAGTGTTAAAATGCCGTGGGAGACAAATCCATTTATAAAGCATTGCTCAGTCTGCTCATTGCCCGCGTCACAGGGCCACACCCTTCCCTCCCCCTTGCGGTAACTCTGATTGTGGGCTTAATCCTGCTGGCTGCCGGGGGATCTACCGCTTTAACTTGTATCTGCTGCCTCCCTCCCTCCCCAGGGGAGGAGGTGGAGCCATGATTCAATGTTTCGGAGGTGTGTGATGTTGCTTTCTCCCCCCCATTATTGTTGTTGCTTTCTATAATGGTACATGTCTGCTCTTGCAATGTTTTTGCCCACCCAAAACGAGGGCATGGGCAAAAACATTGCAAGAGCAGACATGTACCATTATAGAA